>NC_071989.2:33502500-33805530 GCF_028885655.2 Pongo abelii
ATAAATGGACTATGTTTGCTCTGGAAGCATCTGAGAGGATAAATATGGGATCCCACAGAAGCCACAATGTTATTTTTACAGTGTCTTTTCTCATTATAACTTCAGTTCAAGTCTTCTTTTTTCTTCCTCAACCTCTGTTTTTTTCTGGGGGAAAGGGTGGTTGTGTTCCTCATGTGTGAATGCGTGCACATGTATGATTGTGTATATGCATACACACATAGTAGAAGTTCTTTCTTTCTTTTTTTTTTTTTAGACGGGATTTCGCTCTTGTCACCCAGGCTGGAGTGCAATGGCACAATCTCAGCTCACCGCAACCTCTGCCTCCCGGGTTCAAGTGATTCTCCTGCCTCAGCCTCCCAAGTAGCTGGGACTACAGGCATCTGCCACCACACCCGGCTAATTTTTGTATTTTTAGTAGAGACGGGGTTTCACCATCTTGACCAGGCTGGTCTCGAACTCCTGACCTCATGATCCACCCACCTTGGCCTCCCAAAATGCTGGGATTACAGGCGTGAGCCACCACACCCGGCCCTACACATAGTAGAAGTTCTTTCTAATTGAGGATCCTAAAAAGATGCAAAGACTGACCCTCTGAATAATGTTGACATGACAAAAAAATGTTTACACCATTACTTTTCCTAATTTTTCCCACCTGGTGAGATTTTCCTGAATTGTGGTTCAAATTTGGTCATGTTCTATCTTGGAAAAATATGAATTCTAAAGAATGTACAAATTAAATAATGATTATGTGATGTTAGGTATATATACTCTTAATTATTTAAAGAGCCATTTGGTAGCAAGTATCATTTTAGTATTTATAACAGGCACACTAATTTTATCCTGAGAGATATCAAAATATAATGAAGATCTGGGTAAACATGTTCATCCTCAGTTTAAGTTTAAGGTTAGATTCCACCTTTATGTTGTATCTTAAAGCAACATTTTAGGTACCCTTGGGGAGTAGCCAGAATAAAGGACCCTCAAAGCTGTCTGGTCCGTGTCTTAATCCCCTGAGTCTGTGATTATGTTAGGATACATGGCAAATAAGAATTAAGCTTGCAGATGGAATTAATATTTCTAATTAAGATGACCTTTAAGACCAGGAGATTACCTTAGATCAGCCTGATGAGCCCAGTGTAATCACAAGACCATTCACGTGGCCAAGGAAAGTGGAAGAATCAGTGTCAGAGTGATGTGATATAAAAAAGATGTGACTGGCCATCGATCACTTTGAAGATGGGAAGAGGCAACGAGCCAAGAAATGTGGGCAGCCTCTAGGAAGGCTGGGAAAGGGAGGAAAACAGATTCTCCTCTAGAGCCTCCAGAAAGGACATCTGGATTTTAGCTTAGTGAGAGCCATGTTGGACTTCTGACCTGCAGAACTGCAAAATAATAAATTTGTGTGATTTTAAGCCACCAAGTTTGTGGCAATTCGTTACAGCATCCATAAAAAAGTAACACACCTTCTAACTCAGGCTATGCCTACAGAATACTAACAAAAAGCCACTTAAAAATAACAATGTCGGCCGGGCACAGTGGCTCACGCCTGTAATCCCAGCACTTTGGGAGGCCGAGGAGGGTGGATCACGAGGTTAGGAGATTGAGACCATCTTGGCTAACACAGTGAAACCCTGTCTCTACTGAAAATACAAAAAAATTAGCCGGGTATGGTGGCGGGCGCCTGTAGTCCCAGCAACTCGGGAGGCTGAGGCAGGAGAATGGCGTGAACCCGGGAGGCAGAGCTTGCAGTGAGCCGAGATTGCGCCACTGCCCTCCAGCCTGGGCGACAAAGCGAGACTTCGTCTGAAAAAACAAACAAAAAAAACCGAAAACAAAAAACAAAAAACAATGTCATGGTATTAGTTAAGGCAAGTGATATTCGCTACCATAACAAAAATCTCTAAAAATCTTATGGCTTAATATAATTAGAATGTATTATTTGCCCCAGAGAATTTAGACAGATATTTGTTTCTGCTCTAGTCACTTTCCATATAGTCATTCCAAGTCCAGTCTTCTTCCACCCTGTGGCTCCAACTTCTTCCAAGACCTTAAAATCCTTTCTCCTTCCAGCAGATGCAGAAGGAGAGAATGTGTGAAGGATTATGTAGAAGGATTTCATGAGCCTGGCCTGGAGAGGACACATCACTTCCAACTCTATTCCATTACCAGAGCTTAGGTGAATGCATGCGCCTCATTGCAAGGGAGGCTGTGAAATGTAGTCTAGCTGTGTCCTCGAGGAAAAGGAAATTTGGAACTTGACTAACACATAGCAGTCTCAGCCACAACTAGGCAAGGCCATCTTTTGACAAAATATAAAAATACAGGGACAGGGAAAAACAACAAATTTCATTGTGAAGTAGAGTCAATTAAATAATGAGACGCATAATAGATAAGCAGCTATTAGCGCTAGTTTAAAATACTTGCAACATCACTGAGGGATTACTGAAAAGTCACTTAAGGTCTCTGGGTCTCAGTTTTCTCATCCCGGATACAGCAATAAAAATCTGCCCTGCCTCAAACTTGTTCTCTGTCCCAGCTTTTGCCAGTTTTCAGGTTTTTAGAAAAAACGGAAAGACACTAAACATGTTTATTTGTTTGCATGTGCATGTCTAAAGAATGTGAGTTACACTATTTTTTATAAATGAATTCTTCCAAATTGACTAGTTTAAATATAAATGCATAGTTTCTTTTCATTAGGTTGCCCATCGAAATTGCCATTTTTTTAGCTTAAATATGGCCAAATGACGGCAATTTCATATAGTTGAATTTAATATATTACATTAAAATAACATGTTGGCTCCTTTTGTATAACCAGGAAATGACTTAGGAGACTGTTTCTGATTACTGTAAATCTTCACTGTAATTCTCTGTCATGATGTCTTGTTTATTATCTTCCCGTATTTTGCAATTTGTAATTTATCTGTTTGTTTGCTTCTTTAAAGTCTATTTCCAGAAGATTATAAGCTTCATGGGGGTAGATGCTTTACTTCATTCATCACTGCATCTCCAACACCTAGCACAGAGTCCTGAATTAGAGGCTCAATAACTATTTACTGAATGTGAAAACAGAGCTGCTTCAAGATATATAAGGCTAATTGAGGTGACAATATCGCATAGCTTTTATCTGAGATTGCAAATAAATTGTTATACATATTCCAGATAATATTTTTCACTTGTTTTACTTTAATTTTTATAAAATCCAGAATTCCTTTCACTTAATTTTCAATGCCAACTGAAACCACTATGCCATTTGCGTACTACGAGAAAGCAGTGCCTACACTATTGTAAATGCTTTTCCATGAATTACTTTGGATAGCTAAAGACTGTGACTTTGAAGTTCATAGTGATTCAGTATTATTGTGAATTGCGTAGGTGAGAAGGGACATAGAGGTTGCTGAACCTCTCTTTACCCAAACCCTCCTAGACTGGTGCAAATTTGTTCAATTTCTAACATCTTCCTAGAAGAACATTTCACATTCAGCTTTTGGAACCACTTCCAATGTATACCGTATGTCAGCATTGTTGGAATTTTCTTCCTTTTAATTTAAATGCTTGTACTTAGGTCCGTTTCTTCTTGTTGTTAAGTGAAAATAGTAAAAGACTGTCATCTTTTGGGTGGTGAAAATTTGTCAAAGCCAAGAAAACCATCTTTTAATAATCATCAGTTCTCATTGTTCTATGTTCATGTGGTTTTGAGATGTTTTAGATTCATCTCCAAAAATACCTGCACCCCAGGCAAAACTGGTAGCAAAACAGCAACCTGGACATTGGTGTGCATGTTAAAACATTGTTCTGACTCAAAGAATTGGAATGTAATTTACTACTGGGGATAAACTCTGTGAAAACACCTCCATGATCAAAATAAAAGATGAAAAAGAAGAGCATCCTTGGGCCCCAGGGACAGAACTAGATCTGATGGTGTCTGGTGCAGCTTGCAAATGTGAACATTTCTTAAGGCCACAACAGGACAGGAATATAGGAGCCCAGAAATAATTGAACTTCAAAATGTTCCTGCCCATTTTGCTGAAATCAATGGTGAAAACCACTATCACATTGAATATGTTTTTTAATTTATATTAAATACCTCCATTTTTTGGAAATTCATTTTGCTTTTCTTTTTACTTAACTTGTGCATTTGTTGGCTATTGCTGCTACAGTGGATGCTGTTGTTCATTATTCAGATATCAAGAAAAAACTAGCCAAAGTAGGGAGGAGTGAGGGGCCCATGAAGCTCAGTAGAGCTTGTGATAATATTTGCAAGAGAAGACTGCCTGCCAAACTAACTTCAGAAAAGGTGATGATGATGTTCCCTACTATCAAATACAATGTCATGGAAATAGAGTGTTAGGTACAAAGATAAAATCAGAAACACACAACTCCCCTGGGAGATGCAGCAGCAACAGGAGTGGTGTGTGGGGTAGCCCTAGTAATGTGAAGGAGGACGGATAAGATTGAATTTGCTCATGAAGAGGCAGTTTCTTGTTGCATCTTTCTCAAAGCACTTCTTTTCATCTTCTGTGACACTATGTTTTCCTAGGTAGTAGGTCTTCCTACCTGCTCTGTTTTAATCTCTGGGTAATCTTCTACCTGGAGTCTCCTAATGGAGAGCCTTCCCTAAGACTCTTTCTCACTCCCCTCCTATGACCTGCTTAGCAAGCAAACCCTTCCCTATTCTCTGGGTATGATCTCAATTCTGGACCTTGTATTTCCAAATGCCACTGATAATTTTCCATAGGCATGTGCATTGTAATGCATTGTAAAGTTGAATGGAATTCATAGGAATGAGACACTTCCCTCATCAACCAGAGAAGAACAAACAGAATATATTGGTAACTATATATGCCTCAGGATAGATGTTCATGTATCCTTTACAGAATCTAAATATAAGCACAGTATTCTGTCTACGTGGAATCCTCAATGCAAATTATTGACTGACTGACGTAAATCTGAGTAAAGCATTCGTATAAATCTGAGTAAAGCTTTATGTAATAGATTATAGTGGATTTTTAAAAATGAGCTATTTAGGGTCATTAGTATTGGGCTGATAAGTGACAAAGAGAAATTAGAATTCCTTGGCTCCCATTTTGTGCCTATCTTCTCAGAGTTTGTCTTGACCCCAGGGCAAGAAAGCTGTGCCTCATATTCCTGCACCAGTCAGTCACTTGTTGAGAGTTGCCTGGGGACTTTCAGCTCTGTGCTTGTGTGCGCTGAGGCCCAGGAGCACTTTGGTAGCCCTCCAAGAAAATTGGTGTGAGCTTTGGAAGCAAGAGCACACAGAAGCCAGGGGAGGGTCACAGAGCAATGGCAGGCAGAACGCTGGCAGTCTCCTCCACACCAAGAAAAAATTTAATATCTCATGAAGCATAGTATTAATATAAATGTAATTCTGTATTCCAGTAACATGGAATGTTAAATAGATGCTTCCAGAGAGACATCATCAACTGTTCAAGATTTAACTCTCACCACTGCTTCTTAAAATGCACCAGGTGGACTCCTCTCCCAAGCTGTGTAGCTTGAACACTTCACTTGGTGACAAGGCTGGCATTAGGATGGCATGCTGAGGGCAGCTGGGGCAAAGGACATGGCACTTGATGGCTATTTGACAAGCTGAGGCCACGAGAGTTGCACTGTCCCTTCCTGCATACAGAACTCTGAATTCTAATGAGGACTAAATTCTGATTTTTTTTTTTATCTTGCCCAAATTCCTATCTAAGGGTCTGGGAAGTCATGCCCTACAAACCATACATTCTCATCAGGTAGGTTTTATTTAACCCTATATATCATGACTTACTTTCCAACCTGACTCTGGCATAATGAAGTGACATTGTTGTCTGGGGTTGAATACCTGCAGTTTGTTGTCTCATGCCAAGAAAATGAAGGACATGGACGAATACACACAGAGTAGGTTAAGAAGCGGAGTTTAATAGGCAGAAGACAGGAGACAGCAGAGCAGCTCTCTCTCTTGAGAGAGAGGTTTCTGACAAAAAAGGGAAAAGTGGCCAACACAGCAGATTTTATAGGCAGGCTTGAGGAGGTGGTGTCTGATTTACATAGGGCCCACAGATTGGTTTGGCCAGGTATGACATTTACATGCTGCATGGGGAAGGCTGGTCATCCCACCCTAATCATATGCAAAAGGCCCCTTGGCCAGCGCCATCTTGTCTGCTCCTTACTATACATCTGGGTGGCAGAGAAGGGAAGACAGAACCGCCATTTTGAACATGATTGGCACAACTACCGGCATCTAGTTCTGCAGCTCGATTTTACAGGCTGCTCTTTGTTAGAAAGGGAAATGATTTGGGGCTGCTTTTCATTAAAAGGAAAACCTTACTGAGGACCTCTGTACCCTCATTATCTGCCTAAGTAATTTCCAACTCCTATATCAATAACATTACAAGGAAGAAAATAAAAATATTGTACTCCAAAACGTATTTCTTTGCCATATCTTGAAATGGCCCTGCAAAGCTGCCCTTTGTGGGGGAAAATTTGCATCTGTAAAGAATCTCTATTAACATAGCTAGATCTTTTTCTTCCAGGCCCTCCCAATCCTAAAGAGATTAACTGAAAGTCTAGCACCTTTTAAAGACCTGAATAGGAAACATCTGTCATCTATTGTCTCTAAGGGCAGCCACTGTAAGACCTCAAAAGAACCTTGTCTCCACAATCTTCTTAACCTGAATATTTCCTTTCTATGGATCCCAGGTTTTTAGACAAACTCAATCGTCAGAAAAGGTTTAAATTTACCTATAGCCTGGAAGCCCCCCTCCCACCCCCAACACCCTTTGAGTTGTCCTGCTTTTCTGGACCAAACTAATGTATTTCTTAAATGTATTTGATTGATGTCGCTTGCCTCTCTAAAATGCATAAAACCAAGCTGCACCCCGACCACCCTGGGCACAAGTTCTCAGGACCTTCTGAAGGCTGTGTCACGGGCCATAGTCACTCATATTTGGCTCAGAATAAATCTCTTCAAATGTTTTGCAGAGTTTGACTCTTTTGTTGACACTAGTAGCTTTGGCTTTGTGACACTACAAGAGGCTTGAGAGACTGCAAGAGATGCTAGAGAAATTCTTTAAGAAAAAGGGAACTACTTTTAAGAAGAGGTATGACTGAGAAGGGAAATAAAACTGTTTTGTTTATTCTAAAACAAAACCTAAACATATCAATAATATTGCCCTTCAAAATAGCACCCTCATTCCAGCAACCCTTATTCCAGCAGAAGAGCAGCCATCACTCAACTGCCCCCCAGGGACTGCTATGAGCCAGCTAAGACAATCAACATTTTTACTTTAAAGTTACACCTTGATTCAGTCTCAGAAACGTGAAATAAAATGTGGTAAGCTGTTTTACTTGTTAGATATCACTCCAAATGATTTCAGTTATTTACATTTTTTTTAAAAATCACCTTCATGATTGAAAAATTCGGTGAAGAATGTCCTCCACTGAAGACATCATTCAGATCCAGAAGGCATTAAGCAGAAGTACCCTCATCTAGATATTAAAGGCCCCAAAGTACTAAATTAGAATTACTGAGATATTTCATGTAAATGTGGATTTTTTTTTTCTTTTTTTGTCCAAATTATCCAGGCAATTTACTGGTTTTCTTCTGTAGCGCATGGTGTGTTATGGCTTTGTCATGGTTAGTGCATCTTACCAGGTATGCAGTTTTTTCTGCATTGTAGTTTAAAAAGTAATCACATAAATTATATAGCAAA
Organism: Pongo abelii; assembly: GCF_028885655.2. Taxonomy (NCBI): domain Eukaryota; kingdom Metazoa; phylum Chordata; class Mammalia; order Primates; family Hominidae; genus Pongo; species Pongo abelii. The sequence goes on from NC_071989.2 coordinate 33,510,216, forward strand.
AAGGCTCACATCTGCTAGGAGCATGACAGAAGCACAAACTTAAATTGGAGTTCCTGTCAAAGTCTATGCTGTCGTGTTCATGGACATAACATTGATCCTGGATTCCTGTGGCCACTAACTAAGGCTGGGAGCAGAAGAATTAAAGGTCAAATGCACTCTTTGCATTCATGACCATTGTACAGTAAAATCCATTGTGAGTTGAAGGTTTCCTCTGTGCAGTAATTAATACCATTTCACGGTATTTGCCAGTTACACAAGAATGCACAAAGTTGTAAAAATGTTAAAAATAGTTAAACCTTGATGGCTTCTGTTACTTTGTCTCATAAAAGAGAAGGAATAGAAACAAAAGAGGCAAAATTCCTTGTGGTTGTGTGATGAGAATTCCATTCACAGAAGGACCTGCTCAGGTGAGCAGATAAAGGACACCGAGAGCTGGAAGTCGTCTAATTCCATTTCTGCTGCAGGTTGAGCATGCCTTATCTGAAATGCTTGGGATCAGAAATATTTCAGATTTTGGATTTTTCTTGGATTTTGGAATACTTGAATGTATATACTTGGGGATGGGACCCAAATCTAAACACAAAATTTATGTATGCTTCATATACACCCTATACATATAGCCTAAAGGTGATTTTATTTTAAATAATTTTGTGTATGAAATGAAGTTTGAACACATTGACCCATTGGAAAGCAAAGGCGTCACTATCTCGGCATTTTGGATTTCAAATGTTTGGATTAGAAATGTTGCTGTACCTGTTTCTTGAGAGTTCATCACAGCTTGGGGAACAGAAAAAACTCATTTGACTAAAGGAAAAGTAACTCTGATATGGTAGCACAAAACATTTCAGAATCATAGAGGTAAAAGAGTCTTGGAGAGAGAATCTATTACCTTCCTCTGACTTCAAGAACAGCCATTCTAATGAGGCAGTTATGTTTTATATGAAAATATCTACTCTAAGGCAGAGAATGCTAAAACTTATTGGGTAATGCATTTCAATCCCTAAAAATTAAGATATACACTAATGCTCCTGGTTCTATTAACACCCATTTTTTCTTCATTACAATGGAATTGAAAATCAGTTAATCATTGTCATATGAATAATTCTGCTCAAAAAAGGACATTCTTAAGTCATTCCTCTGCTTTAAAAAAATCTCCAGGCTTATTAAGCCTGGAGATAAATCTAGGTGTAATTTTCTTACCATTTAAACAATCTTTTTGATTTTTTTTCCAAAATTCACTCGTCTTAAAATAAATCTGGTTTTAGTTAATATGCTTCAAATTGTTGTTAATAAATAGAGAATTGATGCTACTTATCCTTCCTCATCTTCTGGTAGCATTTTCTAGAAAGCTGGCCAAGTTTTAGAAAGAGTGTTGTATCCACAAGCCAATGAGAGAATAATTAGCCAAAACAAGGACTAAATTCGCAATTATGTTTTTCTTTGTACCGTGCCTAATAAAATAAAATAGCATATGTGAAGCAAGAAGGCTTTAAGGAGGAAAGAAGAGGAAAGGGGGTTACAGAGTTTGTGGAAAAATCTAAATATTTAGGAAATAGACATTATACTCTTATTCTTACCAGTGGGGCTGGGGCTCTGAAAAGTTAATGGGAAATATCAGTGTTTCTGTGCTAATGAGAGTGCTCATCAGAGAAAGGATAATACAAGAAACGAAACAACTGAGCAGGTGAGAGGGTATGGGATCCAGGTAGAGGGGGACTAGATTTTGGTAAAGCAATGATAGTAAATTCAACGTAGCTGAAGAATTGCAGTTTGGGAACTGAATGCAGGTATGAATTGTTAGATATGATGGTGGAAAGCTGATGGTGACTGCTTCTATGATGTCTGTAAATGTTACAAATGAGAATAATAGGAAAGGTGAGGGAGTAGGAAATTTTGGGGGGGTAGAAAAAAAGATGTGAACTAGTAACTTAGGAAAACAGAAAGGTGAATAAACTAGGCATGTGTGGCAGGATTGCCCATTTGAGGTTAGTGGTCATGGATATAAAGTGAGATCGGTCAGCACAGTTCTTGGGTAGCCAGGGCAGTCTCAATTTTAGTTGTTGATTTTTTTTTGTATTATCATTTGAGAGATACTTCTCTTTGTCCATTGGCTGTTTGGATAACCTCTTGACTTGCTAAAAGTGTGGAGGGAATGTCCAAGCCCACTGCTGTCTGGAATCACAATCTTGGACTGTGTCACAGCTGATAAGAGATAATGAAACAGAAGGAGGTGCCTAGGGAAGAGAGAAGCAGTTTTTCTCTGAGCTGGAGTATACTCCCTACAAGTTGAAGATAAGAGAGCTTCAGGGAGGCCAGCTTATAGGTCAAGACGCAGGAAGGAAGGGCCTTAGGATGAATAGCCAGCACCATCTTATCCTAGACAGCAAGGCTCCATCCTATTGTTGATTCTGGGCGTAAAATGGTTTCCCTGATTACTGAAGCCTGTTTATTCAGTCAGACCACAGAAGCAAGTATGTTCACACCATGGCAAGCATACAACAAGCCTTTTTTTTTTTCCTATGAGGCATAATTTTATTTTTTAACTTTTATTTTAACTTCAGGGGTACATGTGTGGGTGTGTTACACAGGTAAACTTGTGTCATGGGGGTTTGTTGTACAGATTATTTCATCACCCAGGTATTAAACCTAGTACCTATTTGTTTTGACTGATCTTCTCCCTCCTACCACCCTCCACCCTCTGAAAGGCCCCAGTGTGTGTTGTTTCCCCTCCATGTGTCCATGTGTTCTCATCATTTAGCTCCCACTTATAAGTAAGAACATGTGGTGTTTGGTTTTCTGTTTCTGTGTTAGTTTGCTAAGGATAATGGCCTCCAGCTTCAACCATGTTCCTGCAAAAGACATGATCTAATTCTTTTTTATGGTTGTATACTATTCCATGGTGTATATGTACCACATTTTCTTTATCCAGTCTATCACTGATGGGCATTTAGGTTGACTCCATGTCTCTGCTGTTGTAAATAGTGCTGTAATGAACATACGTGTGCATGTATCTTTATGTATGTATTTATTTATTTACATTTTTTTGAGATGGAGTCTTCCCCTGTCACCCAGGCTGGAGTGCAGTGGCGCAGTCTTGGCTCACTGCAACTTCTGCCTAAGAGGTTCAAACGATTCTCCTGCCTCAGTCTCCTGAGTAGCTGGGACTACAGGTGTGTGCCACCACACCAGGCTTATTTTTGTATTTTTAGTAAAGACAGGGTTTTACCGTGTTGGCCAGGCTGGTCTCAAACTCCTGACCTCAGGTGATCTGCCAACCTCAGGCTCCCAAAGTGCTGGGATTACAGGTGTGAGCCACCACGCTCAGCCAGCATGTGTCTTTATAATAGGACAATTTATATTCCTTTGGGTATATACCTTATAATGGGATTGCTGGGTTGAATGATATTTCTGTCTTTAGGTCTTTGAGGACTCGCCACACTGTCCTCCACAATGGTTGAACTAATTTACACTCCCACCAACCGTGTATAAATGTTCCTTTTGTCTACAACCATGTCAGCATCTGTTATTTTTTGACTTTTAAATAATAGCCATTCTGACAGGTGTGAGATGGTATCTCACTGTGATTTTGATTTGCATTTCTCTAATGAGATGAGTGATGTTGAGCTTTTTTTCATATGATTGTTGGCTGCATATATATCTTCTTTCAAAAGTGTCTGTTCATGTCCTTTGCCCACTTTTTAATGGGGTTGTTTTTTCTTGTAAATTAAATAAGCTTTTCTTAACACTTTCTGTGTCATCACATTGTCTCAGACCTTTGTTTCCATCTAGCTGTGTTATTTCTGCTCTTTCTCCCCTATGGCTGCTTGTTTTCTTCCACATCCAGCCCTCTAAGTGGGGTCTTCTCTTAGGCCCATCCTTGGTTTTCTCCTATGATCAGTTTATACTCCCACTCTTAGAAAGGTGAATCATTCTTTTGGTTCTAGCACTCTCCTTGTCTCCTACTTTGTGTTTCCATAGAGATAAACATCAGAACTTCAATGTGTCTAAAATCAAAAACATTTGCAGTCTCTTCTCCTGGGTTTACTACATGGGATCATGAAATTACCATTCTCACCATCTTATAAGCTGGAAACCTTGCAATGTCATTACTTTATACTTTTCCTTCTCCATTACTTCCAATCTACCTCCGCATCCTCTCCATTCTACTTACATAATGTCATTTTTTATCCATGCTCTCTTCTCCATCACCTCTGCCATTTTCTTCAGGAACTACAGCTACTCTCTCAAGGATTACTTTGTAGCATCCTAAGCTGTCTCTCCAGCACTACTGTCTCTCTGCTCAAAGCCTGTACACCAACACTGTGCTGTCATCTATGCTGTGCTAATACCATGGTGTTCTAATTGATCCTGCCCAATAAAGTCCAAAGTACTTAATGTGGCCCTCGTGGCCTTCAATGATGTCTCTAGTCTTTCCAGCCTTATTTTCTGTAATACATGTATCCTCACCACATCAGTGGCATAATAACACTCTCCCCAAGTATGCCCTATTCCCTTTCCTCCATACCTCCTGTCATGTCATTTCTTCAATAATCACTTTCTTCTTTTCTCATAATCCATCCCCAATTAAACATTCCAGCCTCCCCAGTTTAACTGTAGCTGGCATGACAACACTGTTTCTACATATATTTATAATAAAAACATATAAAATGTATAAAACATAAAAAGTAATTGGCTTAAAATGTTATGTATATAATTACATAGACACATATATATAAAGTTTTCAAGCCAATTATGTTTTAGTTTTCCATTATAAAAGATATGCCAGCACACTGAAGAAAATCTGGGAGATGCAGATAGGAAAGAGAAAGATATAGCTCATGGAATGATCAACATAACACAACCACAATGAGGACACTAGTACATTTCCTTCTTTAGGTGTTTCTGGCTGAAATCATCATGCCCAACATTCCACCAGGTTCCTCACATGTTGAATACATCAAAGCCTACTCCACCCATCTGGTTAGTCTTGATTTGAACTCAGAGAACTCAAAGTTGTACTCTTCTATTGCTGCTCTGATATTATTTTTATAAAAGGACTACATTATTTTTGTTCAAAACAACCAAATTAAATCCATAGAATCCACAAAAGATAAATTTAACCAACAGCTCAAAGGCTTGACTTTCTTACCTTTTCCCAAGAAGACATTTTTGACAATTGTATCAGTCATCTAGGACTGCCATAACAACATACCACAGGCCGGGTGGCTTAAACAACAGAAATTTATTTCTCACAGTTCTAGAAGCTGGAAGGCCAATCAAGCTGTCAGCTGGGTAGGAATTTCTCCTGAGTCCTCTCTCCTCAGCTTGCAGATGGTTCCCTGGTCACTGTGCCCTCACATGGTCTTTTCTCTGTACATGTGTGCATCTCTGCTGTCTCTCTTCTTTCTTACAAGGACATCAGTCATACTGGACTAGGGTCCCATCCTTATGAGCTCATTTAACTTTAATTACCTCCCGAAAGGTCTTATCTCCAAGTACAGTCATGTTGGGTGTTAAAGCTTCAACATATGAATTTCAGGGGGACGCATTTCGGTCCACAACTGCGATGGAAACTTCTATGGTCCCTTCAACATAGGACAAATGTACTAACAAGGATCTTATTTTTTCCCCTTTGCTTTGCTAATAATATGGGATTTGGAATAAGAAAATGTAAAGTGCCACCATAGATTTATATTAGCATCAAATTGGAAAGTTCACTTCTGAATCATTTCACATGGCTGAACATTCACATTGAAATTTTGCCTCAGTTGTAATTGTAAAAACTGCCCCCCATCACTTTCTACTAAAGGGGAATCAAAGAATACCAGTTTCATTAACTGAATTTGGTTACAAATCACACTGATACTAAAGGGAGGACAAGTGTTAGGTCTAGCGATGAGGCAGCTGCTGTCACAGCTTTTCCCATCGAGTTTTCGAGTTTCCAGTCCATCCAGAAGAGCAGTATCTCCCTTCCAAGAGATAAGTTTATGTTGGATTTGGCATAGAAGGCAAATTCTGGTCTGATATATGTAAGGTGTTGACATTTCCAAAAGAAAGTCACAATGTGTTCTCTTCCAGGGTCACCAATAAGTTCTGAATATGAAACACAACAGGGCATCTGTTCACCTCTCCCCCAACTTCTAGAAAGTAAAGTAAGTTGCTCTACACAAGAGGCTTAGTGGATGTGCTTCATCATCACAAACGGAGGTGTCGATTATGGAAATTATGGAGAAACAAAGCCATGTGCTGCTTGTCACTGGGAGGGGTAAGACAACCAAGAATCCAGAAAACAAAGGCTCTCAAAGGCAAGCCAGAAAACAAATCAAACATCAAGTGATCACACTGAAAAGAATAAATGTTACAGTATAGCATTTCATTCTTGTTCTTGTCAGTTGGCTTTGTGGATGGAAGCCAAATTGGAAGCTTTATGTTGGAAGAGCCCCACAGGGATGAAATCAGAAAGGAACAAATAAGGGCTGGAGAAGTGATCAACTGTTTATCACAGGCCAGTCCCCAGCACTTAGAAAAGGTCTATATGTCAGAGGCCCTGATATAGTTTGTGGCATTATGGGATTTGCTTTGGGAATCTAATAAAGGTGCTTATAATAAAGGCAGTCAAATCGATGCACTTTATAATTGCTATGGGGTAAGGACAAGATACGTTATTAAACTTGCTAGAGGTCTTCAAACCTCATTTCACAGTTATTTTGGTGCTTTTTTCTTCAAAAGTCTTCTATGAATACAAAAAATACAAGTGCATTGAATGATGCAAATTCCATCTCCATCGTTTCTTGCCAGCTCTCTTAGCGAGGTGCTAATGAGCAATAAAATGGTCCCTAAACAGTGTTTCGGAAAGAGAAGGAAGAAAATCCAGGAACCAGGACAACCCAAAGCTGGATCATCACTCAGAATGAGCTATAAATTATCTTAACTGTCTTCTACAATGCTGCCTGCAATATTAGGTTTCTCAAACCAATTGTCATATGGCATTAAAATTATACCATTACCACTAGGCATTTCTCAGCAGAGAGTTTTCTAGGCAACAATGCTTCTTTTATTTCTCTTTCTCTTTATAAACAGAAAAACATGGAATCCATATTTTCCCTATAAGATAAACATGTGATTCACTTACCACGGGACTGTCTCTAAAATAACTCTGGCTCAGGGTGTGGACATCATCTCACCCATTGTCATCACAATATTCTTTAAGTAACCACTTTCTGGGATAGAACTTCCCCAGCGAGGTAGCAGCCAGGTCACATGGTGGTTTTAGTTTACTCTCTCAAACATGCAATTCCAATTACAAAAAAATAAGTGACTCTTAATGATGGGTTCAATAATAGTGGGTGTGGAAGCACTTACAGTTCTAGGACTAAGCCAGGTTTTGTACCAAAAATTAAATCACTGAAATGATATTTTCTTTCAAATAGGAATGGACAAGCAGAAATGACTCACTGTGTTTTCCAATTGCACTCAAGACCTGTCTCTATATGCCCTCCTCCTCTGCTTGAGCAGAAGGTGAAAGAGGTTGTGTTGACTGTGGAATTTGGTGAGTCTTATGAATTTCTCAATGAGTCAATTTTCTGAAAACCAGTAGCTTATATTTCACAAAGTTTCAGTGTGACTTATTTACTATTGACTTTCATAGGCCATTGAATCTTGAAGACAAATGCTCTTTGACTTCACTACAACATCAGAGGGCACTTGGCCAAAGAAGACTAGTTAGAACCAGGCTTTTTGCAAACACAGCTGAGGTATTTATCCCGTCTCTTCTTCATCACAAAAGTAGCATGGAGAATAATGGACAATGGAGTTCAAGTGGAGCAAGAACTGTCCAGAATTTGGTGAAGAAGTCACGTATCAGTCCTGGCCATGATAACTGGGGCACATGTACTATATCCAAGTTGATATCCTTAATTTGGGGAAAGTTTTCTTGCCTTTCCCATAGCCTCCCAAGCCATTGACAATCCTCACATTCAAAACATTCTCATTCACATTTCTGATTCACTTTGGGCTACAGGAACAACAGATGTTGAGTACTTCTAGGGAGCAGAGCCATTATAGGTGGATGTAGATCTTGCAAATAGAGAGATAGAGAGCTTTCTGAAGACCTTTGGACCAAGCAGATGATATCACAAGGTGTACCTTATGCTACGTGCCTGATCTCTAAGACCCTCCACCAGCGTCAGAGAGACAGCATGCTCACAACATGAGAGCTGGTCATTCAAGGTCAAGAAGAACATGAAGACCAGCCCACCCCTGAAAATGACAGATCCAACTCAGCTTCACAATGTCTCTTATTCCATCCCTAACGGTGTTTAAAAACACACTTTGTCTTAAGGAACAAGGGGAACTGACCACGTGTTCACAACAGTTCATTTCTTACCCTCTGCTTTGGCTTGACCAAACTTTAGTCAGGCTTCTCTCCTCCACAAAGATTCCTAGACTTTGGCTGTCCCCCAAGTTTAAGTAGGCACTGAAACACTAAGTAGCAGAACATCTGTTAACAGCTCATCCTGAAAATCAACTGACCATAGGATAAAACACTTCCTATTGAGATATCCTTGTTTTGCCACCTGCTCGCCCACACTCCATGCCCTTCTCCTCCACAAAGATCTGGCTGGTCCTTCTCCCTCCATACAAAAGAAAAGCTTATTTCTGTCTGATTTTGAGACATTTGCAGATATCTGAAGTTGGCATGTTCTTCCTATTGCAATAGTCTTTTTGAGTAAAGTCTCTCCTTATCTAAGTCTGATTAGTTTTTAATTAATATCATGCAACTGGATACTTTATAGAAATAAGAATAAATGAGTCACACATATATGCAACAACATGAGTGAATCTCACAAATATAATGTGAAGCATAAAAAGCAAGAACTAAATGGCTATATACTGTATACTTTATATGAAGTTCAAAAGAGGAAAAATGAACATAAATTGTTGAAAGTCAGGATAGTGGCTCGCTTCAGGGGGGCGATTGCTGGAGGGGGACAAGGAGGGCTCCTAGGGCACTGATAGTATTCTGTTTCTTGATCTGGAATATATTCAATTTGTGAAGAGTCACCTCATGACAGGCGCATAATTTGGAAAACTTTCTATGTGTTCTACTCCAATAAAAAGTTAACTTAAAATTGAATCTCTTAGAATTATAATTTATTTTTCTCAAACAAACTTGCATGAAGCAAAAAAAAGGGCCTCAATGCTTTCTAACTAGCAAATGAATGCATATCATTTACATATGTGACTTAGCGATAGAGTTAGAGAATAAGATAAGTTAGCCCAGTTAATAATTTAATTATTTTATTTAATTTAATCTCCGGTTTTTGTGTTTGATGGTCACGGGAGTATAAATATCTTTGGAAGTTTATTTTCTGGTGTGTTCACTATCACTTAAGGAACTGTCTTAGTCCACTTGCATTGCTATGAAGGAACATCTGAGACTGAACAATTTATAGAAAAAAGAGGTTTATTTTGGCTCACGGTTCTGCAAGCTATATGGGAAGCATGGCACTAGCATCTGCCCCTGGTGAGGGCCTCAGGAAGCTTCCATTCACATGAAAGATGAAGGGGGAGTTGGCATGTACATGGAAAGAATAGGAGCAAGAGAAAGAGGGAGGAGGTCCCAGACTCTTTTAAACAACCAGATCTTACATGAACTAACTGAGTGAGAAGTCACTCATCACTGAGGCAATGGCACTGCGCCATTCATAAGGAATCCACCCCATGATCCAGTGCCTCCCACTAGGCCCCACCTTCAATGCTGGAGATCACATTTCAACATGAGATTCTGAGGGGACATGCATTCAAATCATATCAGGAACCAAATTCAATTTCCTACCAAACATAGTCTAACTATGTTTGTTAGATGTTTTGATGTTTAATACATCAAAAAAGTAAAAATATCAATTTGCAATAATCTCAGCTTTTTAATGTTCTGTGGGAGAAAAAAATGTAGTTAGTACAGTAGAAGAATATCAGGGGAAGCTGCTTATCATTATCAAAAAAATTTCATGATGACAGAATATGACAGCACAAAATGTGTATATGTTTAACTTAAATGTGAACTTTATCTTACCTGGCTGGTTCTCTGGTTTTCATGTTTGATGGTCACAGGAGTATAAATATCTTTGGAACTTTTTTTCTTATCTTGTATAGTGACAAAGAATAATAATTAGTTCAGTTACATTTTCAAGAGACCTGTCATAACAATGTTATTATTCTTTATTTTCTCATGAAATAATGTTTTGACTTGCAACTTAATGTCCCAGCTATAATTTTAACCAAGGCTTTACAAAATGCATAGAGCTTATAAATTTCCAATTCCTAAACATTCTAGTGGAAGGATCAGCTGTAATTAAATACGTAGTAATAAAATAAATTTAATTACAAACTAAGATAAATGTTATGAAGGTAAGTTACACAGTGCTACAAGAACTATAGCCGGGGATTGAGGTTGTATATTTAAGAAAAATCATGTTGGCTTCAATGTGTTGGAGTGTAAAACAGGGAAATGCACGCAGGAAAACTGCCTGGGAGGCTTCTGTGTAGTTTAGGCAAAATGTGGTAATTTATGAAAGGGTTTGGCATTGGAGTAGAGTTAGTGAATGAATTTGAGGCATTTGGGAAGTAAAAAGCTCTCACATTGTGCTCATACCTCCCACTGTAGCTACATAAAACTATTGGCAGGTCCCAGAAGATACCAGCCATGTCTTGCTTTGTACCTGGTTTCTTTCCTGAGTCATCTTTTCTTTAATGTTCCATCTAACTACATCTCACTTATCTTTCAGCACTCTGCTCTTCCGTGAACTCCCGTGGCTCCCTGTTTTTGCCACTGTTGTCACACTTGTAACACAGCTTTTTTGCCATCTGCTTACTGTTGGTCTTCATGCTAGACTGTTAGCTATTATACTTGAGGGCACTGTCTTATCTATTTTGTTTCTGTACCACCAGCTCTGGACCCATGATCCAAACAGAGCGGAAAACACATATTTCTTAAATTACTACCCAGCCAGGTAGGATTATTGCAAACCCTTTCATAACTTCATTATTCTTTCAAAAAATCAATTTTGATTTTTTGAATTCTCTCCTGTGTTTGTTTTGTGTTTCATTAATTTTGGCTTCTATCTTCATTAGTTCTACCTTCTACTTTTGAGGGTTTTAATTTGTTTTTCTTTTACTAACTTCTTGAGATGGATGTTTAAATTATTGATTTTTGGCCTTTATTCTTGTCTAACGTATATGCTTAAGGTTATAGATTTTTTCCTCTAAAACATGACTTTTATTGCATTCTGCACACATTTTCATTATCACTAAGTTCAAAGTATTTTCTAACTTCTGTTGTGATCTCTTTTTTGACCTAAAGGTTATTTAGAAATATATTTTGTATTTTACAAACATATGGTAATTTTCTAGTTATCTTTTTATTATCCATTAGTCTATGATCATATAATCTGTGTGATTTTACTCCTTTGAAATTTGTTGAGAATTGTTTTATGGTCTAGCAATTTAAAAAAATTTCTGCGTGCATTTGAAAAGAATGTATGGTCTGCAGTTGTTGGTTATTTAAATACATAAATTCTAACTGGGTTGTTTGAATATTCTATATCATTTTTTTTGTCTGCTTGTTCCATCAGTTCCGTAGAAGTATTTTTAAATCCTCTAGCATGAATGTGCATTTGCCTGTTTCTTCTTGTAATTCCATCAGTTTTTGCTTTATATGTTTTTAGGCTATTTTAGTAGGTGACATAAAGGTAGAATTATTATATGTAACTGTTAAATCCTCTTCCCATAATGTCTCTCATTTTTGCTTTAAAGTATACATATATACACACATTATATATATAAGTGTATATACATGTATATATATAAAGTATACATATACACATACACTAATATTTCTCATATTAGTATAGTTCTATCAGCTTTCTTTTGGTTATTTACTGGTGATTAGCAAAGTATCCATGAACATAGTCACTTAAAACAACAAATATTTATTATTCCTTACACTTTAAGAGAATCAAGAATCTAGGTGCAGCTCAGTCTCTCATGAAGTTGCAACCAGGATGTCACGTGGGTCTGCAGTCTTCCGAAGGCTTGACTGGGGCTGGATGATCCACTTCCACAAGGGCTCACTCACATAGCTGTTGATTGGAGACCTCAGTTTCTCACTGGCTGTTGGCAGGAAGCCTTGGTTCCTCACATGGATCTCTTCATAGGGCTGCCTGAGTGTCCTCATGAGATGATGGCTAGCTTCCCACAGAGCAAGCAATCCAGAGAGAAATCAAGGAGGAAGCCACAATGTATTCTATGGCTTAGTCTCAGGAGTCACACACTTGCACTTCCGCCACATTGTGTTCATTAGAAGTATCACTAATTACAACCCACTGTCAAGGGAGGGGAAATAGGCTCCACCTTTGAAGACAGAAGTATCAAGAAATTTGTGGTCCTATTTTAAAACGACCACAATTAGTATTTACATGGAATATATTTTTTCATGTCTTTACTTCTAGACCGTTCCTTATATTTTAAGTTTGGCCCCTATTAAGAAGAATATACATATATTGTATGCCAGTCTGTCAATTTTTATCTTTTAATTGTAGCATTTAGCCCATTTTCACTTAACGTACTTATTGATGTATTTGAGTTTAAATCTACTATGTCGTTGCTTGATTTCTCTTCATCTCACCATGTGTGTTCTCTTCTCTAATTTCTTACCTTTTGGGGTGAGATGATTTGAAGCTGGGTTTCAGTCTCTGTGAAGGCTAGTCTACTCGGATTAACCATTATTCCCAAGGAGCTGCCCTTCAGGATCCCTGCTGAGAACAGACTCTGAACACCATTACGGTGTTGCTGTTCATGTGAGCTGGTTGAAAGTTCTGCTCAGCTTCTGGGCTTCTCAGCATCCTCTTCCAGAACCAGTATACAATAGAGGGGAAAAGAGGTCCCAAGCTGAGCTTACTTCACTGGGTTTCTGCCCCAGATTTCGGCTCTGTAATTCGCCCCTATCTTGTTGGCTCCCCAAAGCTCTCAAGCAGAATATTTTAAAAAATTATTTTCTAGCTGTTTATTTGGGAAGGTTGTTCTGAATGTCTCAGTTTGTCTTCAATGGAAGTGCAGTTGTATCTCATTTAATTTTTCACAAATGGTGGAATAAGGATTACTATTCCTCTGCTAGTGAGGAAATTAGTCACAGATGAGCCAAGTAAATAGCTCAAAGTTACATTTAGAAAGTGACAAACTTAGAATTTGAAACTGTGTATTTCTGTCTGTAAAATTCAGGCTATTTACATTAGCTAAAGCAATTTTGGCTGATATCCTTGAAATGGAACACACCATTAGAAGATTTATTAATAATAATGATGCTTATTGTTATTAATACAATTGCTTATACCTCTCACCAATTATAAATATATGTTTGAAAAACTGAAAATCTTTCTGTTTTATAGTAGTTTTTAATTAATTGCATTAAAATGTAGTGATTTCAAGGTTCCTAAGTATTGTGATTTATAGTTTTATAATTCCATATTGATACTGACTAGGAATCAGCATTTTATAAAATAATAGTACTTTATCATGAAGGTCTAATTTAAACAAATAAGTGCTTATTTTTAAAGTATGCAATAAAAATTGTCTCAATTTTAGAATTTCTTTTTATTTATTTATTTATTATTGTTATACTTTAGGTATATCTCCCAATGCTATCCCTCCCCCCTCCCCCCACCCCACAACAGTCCCCAGAGTGTGATGTTCCCCTTCCTGTGTCCATGTGTTCTCATTGTTCAATTCCCACCTATGAGTGAGAATATGTGGTGTTTGGTTTTTTGTCCTTGCGATAGTTTACTGAGAATGATGATTTCCAATTTCATCCATGTCCCTACAAAGGACATGAACCCATCATTTTTTATGGCTGCATAGTATTCCATGGTGTATATGTGCCACATTTTCTTAATCCAGTCTATCATTGTTGTACATTTGAGTTGGTTCCAAGTCTTTGCTATTGTGAATAGTGCCGCAATAAACATACGTGTGCATGTGTCTTTATAGCAGCATGATTTACAGTCCTTTGGGTATATACCCAGTAATGGGATGGCTGGGTCAAATGGTATTTCTAGTTCTAGATCCCTGAGGAATTGCCACACTGACTTCCACAATGGTTGAACTAGTTTACAGTCCCACCAACAGTGTAAAAGTGTTCCTATTTCTCCACATCCTCTCCAGCACCTGTTGTTTCCTAACTTTTTAATGATTGCCATTCTAACTGGTGTGAGATGGTATCTCATTGTGGTTTTGATTTGCATTTCTCTGATGGCCAGTGATGGTGAGGATTTTTTCATGTGTTTTTTGGCTGCATCAATGTCTTCTTTTGAGAAGTGTCTGTTCATGTCCTTTGCCCACTTTTTGATGGGGTTGTTTGTTTTTTTCTTGTAAATTTGTTTGAGTTCTTTGTAGATTCTGGATATTAGCCCTTTGTCAGATGAGTAGGTTGCAAAAATTTTCTTCCATTCTGTAGGTTGCCTGTTCACCCTAATGGTAGTTTCTTTTACTGTGCAGAAGCTCTTTAGTTTAATTAGATCCCATTTGTCAATTTTGGCTTTTGTTGCCATTGCTTTTGGTGTTTTAGACATGAAGTCCTTGCCCATGCCTACATCCTGAATGGTATTGCTTAGGTTTTCTTCTAGGGTTTTTATGGTTTTAGGTCTAACGTTTAAGTCTTTAATCCATCTTGAATTGATTTTTGTATAAGGTGTAAGGAAGGGATCCAGTTTCAGCTTTCTACATATGGCTAGCCAGTTTTCCCAGCATCATTTATTAAGTAGGGAATCCTTTCCCCATTGCTTGTTTTTCTCAGGTTTGTCAAAGATCAGATAGTTGTAGATATGCGGCGTTATTTCTGAGGGATCTGTTCTGTTCCATTGATCTATATCTCTGTTTTGGTACCAGTACCATGCTGTTTTGGTTACTGTAGCCTTGTAGTATAGTTTGAAGTCAGGTAGTGTGATGCCTCCAGCTTTGTTCTTTTGGCTTAGGATTGACTTGGAGATGCGGGCTCTTTTTTGGTTCCATATGAACTTTGAAGTAGTTTTTTCCAATTCTCTGAAGGAAGTCATTTGTAGCTTGATGGGGATGGCATTGAATCTGTAAATTACCTTGGGCAGTATGGCCATTTTCACGATATTGATTCTTCCTACCCATGAGCATGGAATGTTTTTCCATTTGTTTGTATCCTCTTTTATTTCCTTGAGCAGTGGTTTGTAGTTCTCCTTGAAGAGGTCCTTCACGTCCCTTGTAAGTTGGATTCCTAGGTATTTTATTCTCTTTGAAGCAATTGTGAATGGGAGTTCACTCATGATTTGGCTCTCTGTTTGTCTGTTATTGGTGTATAAGAATGCTTGTGATTTTTGTATATTGATTTTGTATCCTGAGACTTTGCTGAAGTTGCTTATCAGCTTAAGGAGATTTTGGGCTGAGACAATGGGGTTTTCTAGATATACCATCATGTCATCTGCAAAGAGGGACAATTTGACTTCCTCTTTTCCTAATTGAATTCCCATTATTTCCTTCTCCTGCCTAATTGCCCTGGCCAGGACTTCCAACACTATGTTGAATAGGAGTGGTGAAAGAGGGCATCCCTGTCTTGTGCCAGTTTTCAAAGGGAATGCTTCCAGTTTTTGCCCATTCAGTATGATATTGGCTGTGGGTTTGTCATAGCTAGCTCTTATTATTTTGAGATATGTCCCATCAATACCTAATTTATTGAGAGTTTTTAGCATGAAGCGTTCTTGAATTTTGTCAAAGGCCTTTTCTGCATCTATTGAGATAATCATGTGGTTTTTCTCTTTGGTTCTGTTTATATGCTAGATTACATTTATTGATTTGCGTATATTGAACCAGCCTTGCATCCCAAGGATGAAGCCCACTTGATCATGGTGGATAAGCTTTTTGATGTGCTGCTGGATTCGGTTTGCCAGTATTTTATTGAGGATTTTTGCATCAATGTTCATCAAGGATATTGGTCTAAAATTCTCTTTTTTGGTTGTGTCTCTGCCCGGCTTTGGTATCAGGATGATGCTGGCCTCATAAAATGAGTAAGGGAGGATTCCCTCTTTTTCTATCGATTGGAATAGTTTCAGAAGGAATGGTACCAGTTCCTCCTTGTACCTCTGGTAGAATTCGGCTGTGAATCCATCTGGTCCTGGACTCTTTTTGGTTGGTAAGCTATTGATTATTGCCACAATTTCAGCTCCTGTTATTGGTCTATTCAGAGATTCAACTTCTTCCTGGTTTACTCTTGGGAGAGTGTATGTGTCGAGGAATTTATCCATTTCTTCTAGATTTTCTAGTTTAGTTGCATAGAGGTGTTTGTAATATTCTCTGATGGTAGTTTGTATTTCTGTGGGATCGGTGGTGATATCCCCTTTATCATTTTTTATTGCATCTATTTGATTCTTCTCTCTTTTTTTCTTTATTAGTCTTGCTAGCGGTCTATCAATTTTGTTGATCCTTTCAAAAAACCAGCTCCTGGATTCATTAATTTTTTGAAGGGTTTTTTGTGTCTCTATTTCCTTCAGTTCTGCTCTGATTTTAGTTATTTCTTGCCTTCTGCTAGCTTTTGAATGTGTTTGCTCTTGCTTTTCTAGTTCTTTTAATTGTGATGTTAGGGTGTCAATTTTAGATCTTTCCTGCTTTCTCTTGTGGGCATTTAGTGCTATAAATTTCCCTCTACACACTGCTTTGAATGCATCCCAGAGATTCTGGTATGTTGTGTCTTGGTTCTCATTGGTTTCAAAGAACATCTTTATTTCTGCCTTCATTTCGTTATGTACCCAGTAGTCATTCAGGAGCAGGTTGTTCAGTTTCCATGTAGTTGAGCAGTTTTGAGTGAGATTCTTAATCCTGAGTTCTAGCTTGATTGCACTGTGATCTGAGAGATACTTTGTTATAATTTCTGTTCTTTTACATTTGCTGAGGAGAGCTTTACTTCCAAGTATGTGGTCAATTTTGGAATAGGTGTGGTGTGGTGCTGAAAAGAATGTATATTCTGTTGATTTGGGGTGGATAGTTCTGTAGATGTCTATTAGGTCCGCTTGGTGCAGAGCTGAGTTCAATTCCTGGGTATCCTTGTTGACTTCCTGTCTCGTTGATCTGTCTAATGTTGACAGTGGGGTGTTAAAGTCTCCCATTATTAATGTGTGGGAGTCTAAGTCTCTTTGTAGGTCACTCAGGACTTGCTTTATGAATCTGGGTACTCCTGTATTGGGTGCATATATATTTAGGATAGTTAGCTCTTCTTGTTGAATTGATCCCTTTACCATTATGTAATGGCTTTCTTTGTCTCTTTTGATCTTTGTTGGTTTAAAGTCTATTTTATGAGAGACTAGGATTGCAACCCCTGCCTTTTTTTGTTTTCCATTTGCTTGGTAGACCTTCCTCCATCCTTTTATTTTGAGCCTATGTGTGTCTCTGCACGTGAGATTGGTTTCCTGAATACAGCACACTGATGGGTCATGACTCTTAATCCAATTTGCCGGTCTGTGTCTTTTAATTGGAGCATTTAGTCCATTTACATTTAAAGTTAATATTGTTATGTGTGAATTTGATCCTGTCATTATGATGTTAGTTGGTTATTTTGCTCATTAGTTGATGCAGTCTCTTCCTAGTCTCGATGGTCTTTACATTTTGGCATGATTTTGCAGCAGCTGGTCCCGGATGTGCTTTTCCATGTTTAGCGCTTCCTTTAGGAGCTCTTTTAGGGCAGGCCTGGTGGTGACAAAATCTCTCAGCATTTGCTGGTCTGTAAAGGATTTTATTTCTCCTTCACTTATGAAGCTTAGTTTGGCTGGACATGAAATTCTGGGTTGAAAATTCTTTTCTTGAAGAATGTTGAATATTGGCCCCCACTCTCTTCTGGCTTCTTGAGTTTCTGCTGAGAGATCGGCTGTTAGTCTGATGGGCTTCCCTTTGAGGGTTACCCGACCTTTCTCTCTGGCTGCCCTTAACATTTTTTCCTTCATTTCAACTTTGGTGAATCTGAAAATTATGTGTCTTGGAGTTGCTCTTTTCGAGGAGTACCTTTGTGGCATTCTCTGTATTTCCTGAATCTGAATGTTGGCCTGCCTTGCTAGATTGGAGAAGTTCTCCTGGATAATATCCTGCAGAGTGTTTTCCAACTTGGTTCCATTCTCCCCATCACTTTCAGGTACACCAATCAGACATAGATTTGGTCTTTTCACATAGTCCCATATTTCTTGGAGGCTTTGCTGGTTTCTTTTTATTCTTTTTTCTCTAAACTTCCCTTCTTGCTTCATTTCATTCATTTCATCTTCCATCACTGATATCCTTTCTTCCATTTGATCGCATCAGCTTCTGAGGCTTCTGCATTCTTCACATAGTTCTCGAGCCTTGGTTTTCAGCTCCATCAGCTCCTTTAAGCACTTCTCTGTATTGGTTATTCTAGTTATACATTCTTCTAAATTTTTTTCAAAATTTTCAACTTCTTTGCCTTTGGTTTGAATATCCTCCCGCAGCTCAGAGTAATTTGATCATCTGAAGCCTTCTTCTCTCAGCTCGTCAAAGTCATTCTCCACCCAGCTTTGTTCCGTTGCTGGTGAGGAACTGCGTTCCTTTGGAGGAGGAGAGGAGCTCTGCTTTTTAGAGTTTCCAGTTTTTCTGCTCTGTTTTTTCCCCATCTTTGTGGTTTTATCTACTTTTGGTCTTTGATGTTAGTGATGTACAGATGGGTTTTTGTTGTGGATGTCCTTTCTGTTTGTTAGTTTTCCTTCTAACAGACAGGACCCCCAGCTGCAGGTCTGTTGGAGTACCCAGCCATGTGAGGTGTCAGTCTGCCCCTGCTGGTGGGTGCCTCCCAGTTAGGCTGCTTGGGGGTCAGGGGTCAGAGACCCACTTGAGGAGGCAGTCTGCCCGTTCTCAGATCTCCAGCTGCGTGCTGGGAAAACCACTGCTCTCTTCAAAGCTGTCAGACAGGGACATTTAAGTCTGCAGAGGTTACTGCTTTTTCTTTGTCTGTGCCCTGCCCCCAGAGGTGGAGCCTACAGAGGCAGGCAGGCCTCCTTGAGCTGTGGTGGGCTCCACCCAGGTAGAGCTTCCAGGCTGCTTTGTTTACCTAAGCAAGCCTGGGCAATGGCGGGCGCCCCTCCCCCAGCCTCGCTGCTGCCTTGCAGTTTGATCTCAGAGTGCTGTGCTAGCAATCAGCGAGACTCCGTGGGCATAGGACCCTCTGAGCCAGGTGCGGGATATAATCTCCTGTTGCGCCATTTTTTAAGCCCATCAGAAATGTGCAGTGTTCGGGTGGGAGTGACCCAATTTTCCAGGTGCCGTCTGTCACCCCTTTCTTTGACCAGGAAAGGGAACTCCCTGACCCCTTGCGCTTCCCGAGTGAGGCAATGCCTCGCCCTTCTTCGGCTCGCGCATAGTGCGGGCACCCACTGACCTGCACCCACTGTCTGGCACTCCCTAGTGAGATGAACCCGGTACCTCAGATGGAAATGCAGAAATCACCCGTCTTCTGCGTCGCTCATGCTTGAGCTGTAGACCGGAGCTGTTACTATTCGGCCATCTTGGCTCCTCCCTCAATTTTAGAATTTCTTAACTGCCGCTTCTTCACTCCTTATCCAGGACTCATTTTAAAGAAACTCAGTGTTGCTTCAAGTCTCATTTATCTCCCATTAAAATTCCATCGTAAAACAATGAATTCCTTTTCATAAAGGCACATAAATATTAAATTCTATCATATGTTATTTGCCTTTCAGGGATGACATTTTTGAAATCTGTATGGATCTTTAAATAGTCAACAAACACATATAACATGTGTTGCTATCCAGTTTGTAAAGCTTTAAAATATTATTAGGAACTGAAAAAAGTTCTTATTTTCTTATTTAAAAGACACATCTGTATTTGGAGATAGCTTCTCTGCTTATTTTCATTGTTTAGAAACTTGACTTTCTCTAGCAGAGAAATCAGAATATTTCCATCTGCTCTGCAATGATGAGGTTAAAGTTGAAGTCAATATTTTAGAAAGGTATTAGGTTGGTGTAAAAGTAATTGCGGTTTTTAAAATTACTTTTTTTAATCTTTTTTTTTTTTGAGATGGAGTCTTGCTCTGTTGCCCAGGCTGGAGTGCAATGGTGCGATCTTGGCTCACTGCAACCTACACCTCCCAGGTTCAAGCGATTCTCCTGCCTCAGCCTCCTGAGTAGCTGGGATTACAGGCGCCCACCACCATGCCTGGCTAAGTTTTGTATTTTTAGTAGAGATGGGGTTTTGCCATGTTGGCCAGGCTGGTTTCAAACTCCTGACCTCAAGTGATCTGCCTGCCTCAGCCTCCCAAAGTGCTGGGATTACAGGCATGAACCACTGCACCCGGCCTTTTGCAATTACTTTTAATGGCAAAAAAATGCAATTACTTTTGCACCAACATAAAATAGCAAAGGCTAACATGTACACATTTCTTCAACAAAGTAAGGTATGGACCTATGGCCTGAGAACCAGAGTTTCTGAGGTTACTGAAAGGCTTTTGTGTCAAGTGTGCTCTCGAGGGCATCAGCCTCTACATAGACTTAACTTTTTTTCTCAAGTGTTAGTGCCACTCAAGAGAAAAGGAAATAATAGAGTCCTTTCAGGCCAACTGGCATTAGCTTTAAGGGAACAGAATAAATGAAATCTGACTTAGGGTTTTTTCCTTTAGAAGCCCTGAATTAGATTGAACAACTTATCTTTCTAGAGTAGGGAGATAGAGATTTGGAGCAGGGTCCCAGAGATGACTAAAGAGTGTGCCTTTTCCTGCACCTCTGTTGCGTCTATTAGAACCAAAACTCTGTGCTGGGCAGCTGCAGAAGAAAGATACAGGATTTGAGGCAGTGGAAAAACCGTCACCCTGAGGAGGAGGATATAGTATTGCTTGGAAGTCCTTGAATTCCATCTAACATGCTCCGGATCTGTTGGTTGGAGACCATGGATCAGTATGGGTCCTGGGAAGTCAAAATTACAGCCTGTATTTTTTTTTCTGGTTTTAAATACCAAGTATTTGAAAACAGGAGGAGGAAATCAACCAAAGGAGGAGGAAGAGAGGGAGAAGAGTTTTACGAAAAGTTAACTTCAGTAACTGCAAAGACATTCCTCTTTAGTGGAACTTTTGCCTAAGAGTTGCAATTTTTTCTTTTTTTTTTGATTCTAGAAGCTTAAGATGGCAGAGAAGAGAAAATGTAGGCTGCAATGGGGTAAGCTGCCTTTTTGGGGACTACATAGCCTGGTCATATGAAAGATTACTTTGGACATGATGGTGGCACTTTGGGAGACAGTTGGCTTACAGCCAGCTTAAAAGGGACTTAATGAACCCTGTCAGGGAACATCTGTGTGTGTTGACTGCTGGATTCGCAGGGCCCAAGGATTGACTCCTTAGCACCCCGTCAGATTGCTGGTGACCTAAGAATTGCCATTTGATATTCCTACTGGAAGAATCTTGAAGAAACTCCAGAAAAATGCTCATGAAAAAATCAATATTGGGAATCTGCCATACCCTGAGGGCACTACTATCAGATTATGTATCTTTTAGTCCAGTAAGAACTTTCCCCTAACTCTCCCTACTCCCACCCCCAGTAGTAACTGTACGATTTGGGTAGGGTGGAGAAGGAGAAAAATTCAAGTCTGGGAAATAAAAAGGACCGTGTTCCTTTCCCCCACTGTGGGTTTCTTAGCTGGAAGTTGCTCTGAACCAGAGGAAGGAAGGAGCTTTAGCTTTAAATAAAGTATGAAAAGTTCATCATAATAGTGGATTGGACGTTTAATTACTGGAGTGAGACTGTCCAGAGGACTTCTAATATTCAAAATGAATCAGAAAATTATGGGTGCTGCCTGAGTTACTGAGTTACAATGGGTTACCAGCTACGAACCCATTGAGCTAGTGCTAAGGGCAGGGAGGAAAGTCAAGTTACTTTATGATTGCACCTTTTTACGTTTTGCCCCATCAAGTACTGGTTACAGCTCATCCAAATGTCTCAGCCTCCATCAGTCTGCGAGAGTATATATAGAGACTGTCTTGGTCCTTCTGGGCTGCTATAACAAAAATATCATATGCTGGGTGGCTTAGAAATAACAGAAATTTATTTCTCACAGCTTTGGAGGCTGGGCAGTCCAAGATCAAGGTTCAGGTAGATTCAGTATCTAGTGAGGGCTAGATTCCTGGTTCATAGTCTTCTCACTGTCTCCTATGTAGTAGAAAGCTGAGGGAGCTCTTGGGTTTCTTTTATAAGGGCATGGATCCCATTTATAAGGGCTCAACCCTCGTGACCTAATCATCTCCTTAAGGTCCCATCTCCAGATACAATCACACTGGGGATTAGGTTTCAACATATGAATTTGGGGGGGAACATAAACATGCAGTCTGTAGTACACATGAAAATGTATTTCCAAATTTCCATGGCTCTTAGCTCATACTTGCTCCTGTAGGCAGTCACCCTAACCACCCTACTCCCCTACTCACCTCCCCAACTCAATCAAGGTTTCCCTGGGTCACAGTCAGGAGTTTTCCAAGCTCAAGGAGATTCCCAGGGTCTCAGTACCGACCGCTCCTCTTCTTCTGGTTGTGAACCCTTTGGGAAGTCCATGGGTTTGTAGGCCTCAAATGAGGCCCCTACCCACTGCCTTGGAAGACAAGGATCCTGGGTGCGATGGGCTGAAAAATGATTCCTGAAGAGATATATATTCGAATCCCTGGAATCTGTGAACATTATATTGTATGGAAACAGAGTCTTTATGGATTTCATCAAGATGATCAGATTTAATTAAGATGGGGAGATTTTCTTGGTGTATCACAGTAGGACCTAAATGCAATTATATATAACCTCATGAGAGGGAGGAAGAGGGAGATTTGACATAGAAAAAAGAGGAGAAGGCGATGTGAGGGTGGAGGCAGAGAGAAATTTGGAGATGCTGGCCTTACAGATTAGAGTGATGCAGCTACAAGCTAGCCAATGCCAGCAACCACCAGAAGCTCGAAGAAGAAAGGAACGGATTCTCCTCTATAGCCTCTTGAGGGGGAACCACCCTGCTAGAATCTCATTTAGGCACAGTGAAGCTGATCTTAGACTTCTGGCTTCCAGAACCATTAGGGAATAAATTTATGTTGTTTTAAGACACCATGTTTGGAGTACTTTGTTAAAGTGCTTTAGGAAATGAAGATACTAGGAAGATACTGCTCCCTCCTCCCCTGTAGGGCACAAGCAGACATTACAGGGCATGCCTCATTCTGGATTCAGTTGGGTCATCTGAGCCCCTAGTCAGCACTACTTATGCCTCGAGTCTCACAAGGACTTTCGTGGAAAAAATATATTTTACCTTCTAATGAAAAGTGACCATTCAAGTTTGAAGTGGAGGTAGGGTGAGATGAGTGAAAGAAAGTAGGCCAGGCCTTCCCCTCCATTGTCCTGGTTTTTCCTGTTCCCATAGGCACCTGCCTCCAAGTTCCTCTTAATCTTCAGCAAAATACAAAAAAAAGCAAAACAAACAAAACAAAGCACAAGTCCATACAACCCCAACAATGCTTCCCATGCAGATCAACTGATACTTGGGGTAAGGCTGTCACTCTTCACTTTTCAGAGAAGCATTTGAGTTTGCTCAGATCCAGCCAGCCATGCTCCCTGAACTATCTAGACATACTGAACTGCCTATTCCAGAATGTATTCAGAAAATGATGGCTACTGTGGGAGAAAAACTCTGTTGGAATTGGTAGGACTGGGTTTGAACTCCCAGCTTTGCCTTTCCCTGGCACTGGCACTGGCACTTTTTCTCATCTGTAAAAGTGTGGTTGGGGTGGGGGCGGTGGTAAGCATATGCATCTCAAAGAGTAGTTTTAAGAATTTAGTGAGTATAGGGCCTGGTACGTAGATAATAAATAATTCCCACTCACTAATGCTTTTACATCTTGATTATTTCCTTACTTTTTCATGGCATTTTACGAGGGAACGTTTTACCATATTATTGTAGAATAATAAAAATAAAAATAATCTTCAAAAGGTGATTATCTAGTCATCTCACTTATTGCATTATGAGTTCATTGAAGACAGAGATTGTCTTTTACATCTTTTGTCTCTATTGTCTAGCACATAGCAGACTTTACAAATATCTGTTGACTAATTCAATATTTCAGACACCTCTGACAGCAGGAATGCCCTTTTTTACTACTTTTAATCAGAAACACAAATTCAAGATAGATTGCTGCCTCTACAAGGTAACATGTTCATCTTCCTATGAGAACAGAAAAAGAATGATCTGAACGGAAGCCTGGAACAGACTTAGCCAGAAACAAACAAATGAACAAACAAAACTGGTTACCTGAGCCAATGTGTATGCCTCTATAAGGTGAGAACAAAGTGCTTTAGAAAAAGTGAGAGTCTTCAGTGACCCAGCTTTGACCTGTGTTCATTTCATGAAGTGATATTCAAGCAAACTTTTAGGACCATTTACTCAATCCTCTATGGGGTGCCTCATTTTTCAAAAAATTCAACCCATTGAAATAAAAACCTACTGATAAATAAGGCAATTGTTCCTATTTCAAAAGGAATTTTTTTCTTCACAATACTATCAAGTTCAAATGAGGGAGGTTCCTTAGAGCATTTAAAATATGACTACATTTCTAGAAGTTCTGCAACTTTGAGGCAAACACACCCATAGTGTGAAAATAAAGTCCACTTTCGATTTACATTAATATTCTGTGTTTTCGTATAGTTTAATTCTCCTAATTTATTCGCTTAATCACTTTCTTATTTGTTCAAAAATCTGTTAAACAAATTTTACACTTCTAAGACACTGACCACAAGAAGGATAGTCTAAGTTGGTCCAAATAATGAAGAAGCCTAGTCTCTCAGACCATGTGACATTACATGCCAGACAGGGAAGTTCACATGATTCTGATTAAAAAAAAAAAAACAAACCTGAGTTCAAACTTCAGCATTATGAGTTGCAATACTAGTTGCACGACTTTGGGTAAATTGCCTACCCTGCATGTCAGTTTCTCCATCTAGTATAAAAAAGACTAGCTCATAAGGTTGCCTGAGGATTCCTGAGATAACAAAGCACATGATGCTTGATTTACAGGGGCCAAGTGGCTGATAAAAAAATTGTTAGTTTCTTTTTTACCTCATCCAGATATCCTTCTTGTCTCTGTCCCCTCACCTCCTACAATCACAGTTAGCCCTCTAACTAAAATCAGACATTCTGAAATTTACATTTTATTGGCATTTGCCCCAGAAAGTATTCTATTGGCAAGACATAACAGCAACAATAGTGGCAGTAGCAACAATTGCTAATATTTTATTGAAGCCTCATGAAGTACCTGCATTACCTCATTTAATCATCACTACAACCCTTTGATCTAAGTAACAGCTATTATCTTTATGTTAAAGAGAGGTTAAAGTAACTTGCTCAAGTGAGATGCAAACTTAATACATGCTATCGATACATACTGATGTGTTTTGTTACCTCCAAGTACAAAGGTAGTAGAATTTTCATTACTTGTAAGTATTAGAAAAGCTGTAAATTCTCTAGCCCCTTACTCAGAGATGCTGAAATAGTCATAAATGTGAAAAAGAGAGGATGTTTCTACTGTGGAGACCTAGTATCATGACAGCTCATAACCAGAATATAAACATGACATTTGACCTAGTGATCTTTTCTGAATCAAACTTTCTCTTTCAGCAGCCCCCAGTCTCATGAAACCCGGAACTTTCATTCTGCAGAGAGACTCTTGAGTAGAAGACTACCAATGAGATCCACTCATTTGCATACAAATATGTTAGCTAATTATTCACAGAAATTTTACATTATGAGTGAGAATTATTAAAAATTCCTTTGAATTTCCTAGAAAATAATTTTTAAGAAATTAAAGTAATAGACTTCATATTTTAGAACTGTTTTAGATTTACAGAAAAATGGCAGAGTTCCCTTATGCCTCCTCTCCCCATTTCCCCTCCCCACTCACCTCCCACAGTTTCTGCTTTTATTAACATCTTGTATTAATGTGGTATATTTGTTACAACTGATGAACAAATACTGACACATTATTAACTAAAGTCATAGTTTACGTTAGGGTTCACTCTGTGTTGTAAAGCTCTATGTGTTTTGACAAATGAATAATGTCAGGTATCCACCATTAGAGTATCACACAGAATAGTTTCACTACTCTAAAATTCCCCATGTGCCACCTCTCTTATCTCCCTCCCTCCTTTCAAAACCCTCCAAACCACTAATCCTGTTACTGTCTCTACAGTTTTGCCATTTCCACAATGTCCTACAATTGAAACCAAACAATATGCAGCCTTCTTATGCTGGCTTCTTTCAGCAATATGCCTCCATGCCTTTTTGTGGTTTGATTATTCACTTCTTTTAGTTAAGGAATAATATTCCATTGTAAGGGTTTACCATAGTTTGCTTATCCATTCACCCATCCAAGGACAGCTGGGTTGCTTCTAAGTTTTGGCAATTATCAATAAAGCTGCTATAAACATTTATGTACAGGTTTTTATGTAGATATAAATTTTCAACTCATTTGGGTAAATGCTAAGGAGCTAGATTGCTGGATTATAAGGTAAGAATATGTTTAGTTTAGTAAGAAACTGCCACACTGTCTTCTAAAGTGGCTGTACCATTTTGTGTTCCCAGCAGCAGTGAATGAGAGTCCTTGTTGCTCTACATCTTCACCAACATTTGGTATTGTCAGTGTTCTGGATGTTAGTTATTCTAATTGGTATGTAGTGGTATCTTATTGTTGTTTTAATTTGAATGCTCTAATTATATATGATGTGGGGTATTTTTCATATGCTTAGTTGTCATCTGTATTTCTTCTTTGGTGAGGTTTCTGTTAAGATCTTTTCCCCATTAATTAATCATGTTTTTCTTCCTTATTGTTAAGTTTTAAGAGTTCTTTGTATACTTTGGATACCAGTTCTTTATTAGATATTTGTTTTGCAAAGATTTTCTCCCAGTCTGTGGTTCATCTTTTCATTTTCTTAAATGAATCCTTCATGGAGCAGAAGCTTTTAATTTTAATGGAGTCACACATCAGTTTTTTTCTATCATAGATGGTGCTTTTGGTGTTGTAGCTAAGAAGTCATTGCCAAACATAAGTTAACCTAGATTCTCTTCTATGGTAATTTTTAGGAGTTTTATGGTTTTGCACTTTACACTTCAAGCTATGATCCATTTTGAGTTAATTTTTGTGAAAAGTGTAAGATTCATGTCTAGATTCATGTATTTTTGCCTGTTGATGTCTACTTGTTCCTGCATCATTTGTTGAAATGGCTATTCTTTTGCCATCAAATTACCTTCACTCCTTTGTCAAAGATTAATTGACAATATCTGTGTGGCTGTATTTATTGGCTTTCTATCTGTTCCATAGATTTATTTGTCTATTCTTTGGCCAATACCACATTGTCTTAATTATTGTAGCTTTATAGTAAGTCTTGAAGTTGGGTAGTGTAAATCCTATGACTTTATTCTCAATATTTTGTTGGTTATTTTTCACATTTTTATATTTTATATAAAATTTAGAATCACTTGTTTTATATTAATCAAATTATTATTGACAAAATAATCTGTTGGAATTTTTATTGGGATTGTGTTGACTCTACATATCAAGTTGGAAAGAATGAATATCTTAACAATATTGAATGTTCCTATTTATGAACATGGAATATCTCTCCATCTATTTATATCTTCTTTGATTTATTTCTTTCACTTGTTTTGTACTCTTCTTCATATAGATCTTATACATGTTTTGTTAAATTTGTGCCCAAGCATTTCATTTTTTTTGGTGTTAATATAAATGACATTGTGCTTTAAATTTCAAATTCCAATTGTTCATTGCTGGTATATAGGAAAGCAATTGACTTCCTATATACCAGCAATGGTATCTGTTAAAGATTAATAAAAAATAAACTAGGCATATTAACTTTGTATCCTGCAACGTTACTGTAATTGCTTATTAGTTTCAGGAAGTTTTCTTTGTTGATTCTTTGGAATTTTCTACATAAACAGTTGTGTCATCTGTGAGCAAAGACAGTTTATTTATTTCCAAATCTATATACCTTTTATTTTCCTTCTTGACTTATTGCATCAAGTAGAACTTCCAATATGATGCTGAATATGAATGGTGAAAGTGGACATCTCTGCCTGTTCCTGAACTTAGCAGGAAAATATCTAGTTTCTCACTACTAAGTATGATGTTAAATGTAGGTTTCTGTAGATGTTCTTTATCAAGTTGAAGGAAAAATAAATTTTTAATGACAGGATTTCAGCAACCAATGAAGGGTGTTTTCTGGGGACAGGGGTTTCTCTCAAATAATACTTCACAGGGCTTCTGTTACATATGCGAATGGTCAAGCACAGTACAAGAAATGATTCTCTTCTCTCAGATAAACAACAAAAAGCTCCCAATCCTGTTCAAAGATGCTCTTCTACAGCAAAGGCAGATCCACTAGTTTCCACAGTGAGTTCTCTCTTGTTAAATGAACTCAAAAGCCTCTACTGAATCCCTCCTAACACTTTTCTGCTGCAGAAATGCAAAGATAAGCAGAAAAAAATCCCAGTACTTTAAAATTTTACAGCGAAGTGGGAGCATTTTGGGGATGGAGCAGGGTTTGCTGAGTAGGATAAGATGTGTCTACATGTATCTAAAACGCAAGGCAGAGTATTCTAGATTTTGGGGCAGTACTTACAAAGTTAGACATTTTTTTCTTCTTGCTTACTTCTTAGAGCAACCTAGTGGGTCACTGATATTTTTATTTCCATCAGATTCGGACCACTGCCATAAATTTGCTGAGCAGATTCTCTGGAATCCAGTTTCTTTAGCAGAGTTTCAAGGAAAGACCAAGCAGATTCTTGTTATGAAGTCTGTCCTAGAATAAGCTGTTGCTGTCAGAGAGATAAAAGACAGCCACACATCCAGGGAAAAGACACAAAATGTGATTGTGGAAGCTAGAGAAAGAGAGTACTCTAAAAGATCCCAGCTTTTCAAATGGAGAAAAATAGCTTCACTCAGGCTAAGGAGCCTCTTACATACGTGCAATCATTTGTTTTCTAAACTATTTTTAAAATGAATTAACCAGAGTCCTGGAGGTCCGCTGCTGATTAAAGAGATCACTACTTGTAAAAAGTGATTTCGTTTTGTTTTTTTGAGCAAAGAACTAAGAGTTCCTTACATCATAAAAACTGTCAGGAGAAAATATCCCAGTGAAGGAAAAAATGCATAAAGAAAATATTGGAACTGAGTGCTTCCATAAATTGAATATGTTTGCATTTGTTGAAGTTCATGAGATTTTGCAGAGTGACAGATAATTTAGAACTGTTTGTTCAAAGAAGAGAGGAGATTGTAAGATGTCCTCAAAATAATTCCATATGTTAACATGTTAGTTCTTGGAAAATTCAGAGTATGTTCTGTCACCTCGAAAACAATCCCACTGGGCAATGGCCTCCCAGGGCATAAAAGAAACAGATACCATTGGCAGAGCTGAACTGTTTATTTTTAAACATAGAGACCTAAAGATTGGTAAAAAAATAAACTAGACATTTGAATATTTTTTCTCACCAAGGACTAGAAGTGTGCATGTTGGGGAGTTGGGGCATGTATAAAAATCAATCTATATTTTCTAGGAGAAAAATTTCCCAAACCATATTGTAAAGGAAAGATAACTAGAAGTGGATGTTAGAGCCAAGAGAAATAGATCTAGTCCTGACTGCATCAATTAGATCTAGTCCTGACTGTATCAAATATGATCCACATACTTTTTTAAAAAAAAAAACAACATTTTTTGGAATAAAATTAGACTTTCAGAAAAGTTGCAAAAACAATATGATATGATTTATATGTGTGTTCCTTCCAAATCTCATGTTGAAATGGGATTCCCAGTGTTGCAGGTGGGGCCTAGTGGGCGGTCAGTGGATCACAGGAGCGGATCGCTCATGAATGGTTTAGCACCATCCTCTTGGTGATAAGTGAGTTATTGCACAGTTAGTTCGTGGGAGATCTGGTTGTTTAAAAGTCTGTGACTGCACTCCTCACTCTCTTGCTCCCACTCTCACCATGTTACATGCCTGCTCCTCCTTCACCTTCTGCCATGATTGTAAGCTTCCCTGAGGCCCTCACCAGAAGCAGAGGTGGGCACCATACTTCCTGTACAGCCTGCAGAGCCATGAGCCAATTACACCTCTTTTCTTTATAAATTACCCCGTCTCAGGTACTCCTTCTAGTAACAGAAATGGACCAATATACAATATAATTTTCATATACTCTTCACCCAGTTTTCCCAAATGTTATTTTAATACATTTGCTTTAAATCTAATCTGTCTGTCTAGCATATTTTTTCTGAACTGTTGGAGAGTCAGACATAATGCTTCTTTTCCCCTGAACATTTATGTGTCGAATTCCTAAAAACAAGGACATTCTCTTACATAATCACAATAATAATTACTAAAATTAGGAGATTACTTAAGTTTTTAAAATTGTTTCGATATTTTTAAAGCAAAAAAAAAATCCAATCTTGGATCTAAATAAAAAATACACATTGCATACAGTTATCATACCTATTTAGTTTCTTTCATAATAGGTATACTTTATACTTGATTTCCCTTGGCTTAATTTCTACACCTATAAAAGGGGTGTGGCAGGACTGGCTTTCTCCCTCTGCCAGTACCACCACACATATTCCATCATCTTCCATCATCTTCCACCCCTTTCTTGTAGACTGGTATATATCCACCTCCTTACGGGATACAAGGCAATATTATGTTTGTTTCTAATGAATCACATATAATATACAGCAGAGGATGGGGAGATTAGCAGTGATAGTAAAGAGAAAAGAGATTCTAAAGAAAGATTTTTCTTAAAAATCCCCTAATGATTATGAAAGAGGTGAATGTAAGGAAGAGGGTAGACTTTGAGAGTAGAGAATGAAGGAGAAAGATCATTGAGTAACTCTTGGTGGGGGGCATGGTGGAACTGGATATTGTATAGAAAAGAGGAGCCACTTAAACTTCCACCGTTCTGTGGATGTTTCATGGGTTGAAATTCTGAAGCAAATGATATTGACAGGAGACAGGGAAAACAGGGAAATACTAGGTAGAAGAGGGCAGGGTCCCTGGCAAGGGCTCCACCCTAAAGCCTGGACCTGGAGCCCAAAGTGAGAACTATCCCTGTTTTCCCCATTGAATGTTGCCTTTTAGCCCATCCTGCCCCCATCTTGTGCCCATAAAAACTCCAAACTCCAGACTCAGCAGACACACATGCACACACACACACACACAAACACACACACACACACACACAGAAGAGAGAAGCTTCTGAACACTGAGAGGAGAAGCAGCAGCTGGATGTTGTTGGAGACTATGGTCACAGAGGAGTTTGGCCCGGGATAGCCAGACTCCAGAGGAAGATTATCTTCCTGCTCCACTTCCTTTCTAGCCCTACCTTTTGCTGAGAGCTACTTCCACCACTAAAAGTCCTCCACATTCACCACCCTTCGATTTGTTCATGTGACGTAATTCTTCCTGCACACTGGACAAGAACTTGAGTACCAAGAGGGATACTGTACACCCAAGAGAGCAGGGTGTAAAAGGCTGTCACCCTGACCCTCCACTGAGCTGGTTAATACTTAACTGTCTGCGGATGGCAAATGTTAAAAAAGCACCGATTTAAACACACACCCTCTGGGGCTCCGTGGGTCGCAGACAACCCCTCCAGGATGGCAAAGCTAAAAGAGCATTGTAACATGCTTGGACGCTGCTGTGGGGCCCGCACAGAGCCTGCTCCCATCAGAGAGGAGTGACCAGCCTGTTCCGGTGTTCGTTTGCTCTGGTTCCTGCACCCATCTGCTTGTGTGCTCCCTCCCATAAGGGATTGAGTGTGGCAGCCAAATAAATGAGCCACCCCTTTCATGAGTCTTACAAAGGGGTCAAAGGAACTCTCCCATCTCACAAACATCTATTTTATATAATATATACAGCCTTGTGGGCTTCATGGCAGCACATAGCTGGCAAATGGTAAGGGTGTTATTACTGATTAACTTTACCAGCTCTCCTTTTCACTAGTGAAGAAGAAGACAGTAGTATGGGGATAGTAAACACGAAATGCTATACAAATGCAAGTGATTAATACTAATCAGTTAGTGAAAACTATTCAGATGCAATTACCTATCCATGGGGAATCATTCTAGACTGCAATGTTGTCCTCATACTTACATGCACTCAGTCACCAGATTTTGTCAATTCTGTCTCCTAAGAGTCACTCAAATTCAGCCAAATAGAACTTCAGCTTCCCACAAAGCTACAGCAACAGGGAGTAGTCTCACCCTTATCACTAGGACAACTAAAAACTCAACAAAATATAAATAATAGTTTTTAGACATTGGTCTGTGATCCCCCAAAGAGAGAAAACAAATAAAGTGAGCCGTATCAGAGTCCCAGATTACTGCCCGGAGAAAACTTCCAGACTACAGTGTAGGACAGGAGAACCTGGGCAGAACCCAGTGATCATCTGAATTGAAGAGACAGCTGGGAGCCTGGGGAGACCAAGGCAGTTAGAGTTCACAGGACAGAGTGCCACAGAATAGTGAGCTGCACAGTGAAAGAAAGAGAGGAGAGAGAGAGAGAGAGAGAGACAGAGAGAGAGAGAGAGACGAGCTTTGAATATCTGCAGTAGGTTCTGCTCAAGTTTTCAGCAGAATACTAATCAGCACATGAGTGTAAGAAAATGACACAAGGCCAAGAAAAAGACTACCTGAAATGAGCAGAGGAAACAATTTCCAGATCTTACACTTGAAATAATGTACAAACCATCCAGAGTACAAAACTGCGTAACTCACAGGGTAATGGATAAAGTGCTCGGAAAGTTATTGATTCAGTAATGGGACAGAATTAGCTCTAGAATGAAGGTTGTTATGTTGCTGCATAACAAAGCTTAAAAGAAAGCCTTGAAGGGATCAAACGATTTCAAAGAAACTTAACTATCATCCAGAACAAATCCCAAGAATACTTATAAAAAATATCAAGTACAGTACAAAATAAAATTAACTATGTATGAAATCCAAAAAAAATTACAAGGTTTGGAAAGAAGCAGAAAAATGCAATTCATTATAAGGAGAAAAACACATAGAGATCTCAAAATGAAACAGATGATAGAATTAATAGACAAGAACAATAAACAAAATAGTTATAATTGGCTGGAAGTGGTGGCTCACGCCTGTAATCCCAGCACTTTGGGAGGCTGAGGCAGGCAGATTACTTGAGGTCAGGAGTTTGAGATCAGCTGGGCCAACATGGTGAAACCACATCTTTATTAAAAATATAAAAATTAGCCGGGCATGATGTCAGGCGCCTGTAATCTCAGCTACTAGGGAGGCTGAGGCAGGAGAATCGCTTGAACCTGGGAAGTGGAGGTTGCAGTTAAGTGAGATGGTGCCACTGTACTCCAGCCTGGGCGACAAAAGCAAAATTCTGTCTCAAAAAAAAAAAAAGTTAACTATAATTCCATGTATTCAACAAGGTAAAGACTTAAGCTTATTAAGTAGAGACATGAAGGACAGAAAATAGACTCAAATTGAGCATGTAAACATAAGAAATACAATATCTGAGATTAAAATATACTAGATAGATTTAACAGCAGATTAGATACTATGATACTACAGCAGAAGTATTAGTAAACTTGAAGATACAAAATAAAAATGATCTATAATGAAAAACAGAGAAAAAAGACTGGAAAAAAGTGAACAGAACACAGATGAGATGTGGGACAATTTCAAATGGCCTGTATGTGTGTATGGAAGAGAGGGAGGGGAGATAAAAGTTATTTGGAAAAACATCAAAAAATTTTCCAAATTGGTGTAAGCTCTAAGAAACTCAACAAACTCCAAGCACAAAAGACAAGAAAATGTACCAAGGTATATCATTAACAAGTTACTTAAAAGCAATGAAGAAGAAAACATTTTAAAAATAGTCTGAGGAAGCAGACATATTATGTACAGAAAAAAAATGGTAAGAACAACAACATGTTTATCAGAAACAATGAAAGCCAGAAGAAAATGGAGCATCTTTAAAGTATTAAAAACAAACAAACCTAGAATTCTACAACCGGTGAAGATACCTTTCAAAAAAGAAGGCAAGAAAAGATTTTTGGTCATATAAAAGCTGAAAGCATTCTTCATCAGCAGCACTGCACTACATAAAACACTCATGGAAATCTTTCAGGTAGAAAAAAAACTACCAAAGGAAAATAGGGATCTATGCGAAGAAATAAAGAGCATCAGAAATGGTAAATATGTGAGTGCATATATATATATTTTTAATTTAAAATCTCTTTGAGAGATAATCCACTAGTTAATGCAACAATAATGTATTGTGGGGTTTATAACAATTAGAGGTAAAATGAAAGACAATCACAACACAAAGGCTAGGAAAGGAGGAAACAGAATCATACCATTATAAAACTCTTATACTGAAAATTAGCCAAATTAACTTGTAACAACTTGAGAACTCTTATTTTCAAGAAAAGCAGCTGACTCAACCTTTCAGAATTCTAGAAATTAGTCAATTAGCTCACAAAAATTTGAGAACCATTTTTGTTTTCAAAAAAAGCAGCTGAATCTCTGTAAGAATAATGAGGTTTTTGGCATTTTAACTTGCCTTATTCCCATCCTCCTCTCCTCAGCTCTGTGGTAGGCTTGAAAGGCAGCAACCTAGAGCCACTGAAAAGGAAAGATTGGGTTTGAAGCTCCTAAATATGGATATTCTCAGAGAATTTATCACTCTTTGACCTCTCTGGAAGCCCTCTGGAAAAGACACTCACTGGGCTTGTCATTATTTTACCCACTCAGGGCTCTCTCAGTGGGGAAAGCTGGATCCCTAGGGCATTTGTTGAAAACAATCAGTGACATTTATGTATTATTGCAGACGCCTGAGGCTGCAGTACTAGTTGGTGCAAACAACAGACTGGTCAAAACACTGAAAAGGAAGGTCTGGGGAATGCAATGTCCATAGGTGGGTTAGGGGTGGGGTGGATTTTGTAAAGGTGCATTCCTTAGGATTTAGGATGCCATGCACATGTGCAGGACTACGTGAATACCCAGTAAAGAACCAAAAAGGTCTAGCATCTCTCTACTCTGATGCTGAGGCTGTGTGCTAGCAGAAAGTGAAGGATAAGGCAAATTGCTGGAATGCTGAAGGTGTGCCCCAACAAACACATGGAATTCCTTGGCATAGAGCTTAAGATTTATTGGCTTAGAGTATTTAAGAAAATATCTTTCTAAGTGCTGGCTGACCACTAAGCCAACCAGGAAAAGACTTCAGCATCGACATTGTGAGGAACACAGACCTAAAAGCTTGGCACACACACACACACACAAAAGCCTCTAAACACGCAAGTAGTAACAACAACGACAGCAACAATAAAATCCAGAAATAACACAAAATAACAATAAGAGACAATCCTGGGGGGTGGTGGTCTGGTTTCTAGAGTTTGCCACAAGATATTATTTAAAATGTCCAGTTTATGACAAAAATTATACAATATACAAAGAAACATGAAATATGGCTCTTAAACAGGAAAAAAAGCAGTCAATAGAAGCTGTCTTCAAAGAGGCTCAGATGTTGGACTTAAAGAACAAAGACTTTAAATCAGCTATTATGTTCAAAGAACTAAAGGAAATTATGCTTAAGTAATTAAAGAAAATTATGAGATCAATATCTTACCTAATAGAGAATATCAATAAAGGGATAGAAATAATAAAAAATAATTTGGAATTTTGGAGTTGAAAAGCACAATAACTCATAAAAAATATTCACTAGAGAAGTTTAACAGCAGATTTGAGTTGGCAGAAGCAAGAACCAGCAAACTTGAAGATAGGTCAATTGAGATTATGCTGTCTAATGAGCAGAAAGAAAAACATAATGAAAAAAATTGAACAGAGCCCCAGATACTTATGGGACACTATCTAGCATATCTACATGGAATCCTAGAAAGAGAATAGAAAGAGAACAGGGTATAAAGAATACATGAAGAAATACATGAACAATAAATGGAGAAAGAATACATGAGGACCCCAAACTTCCTTAATGTGATTTTAAAAACACCATTAATCTATACATCCAAGAAACTCAATGAACTTCAGGTAGGATAAACTCAGTGACAGCCACACCTAAACTCATTAGTAAAACTGTTAAATGACAAGGACAAACACAAATCTTGAAAGCAGCAGGAAAAAGCAACTTATTATGTATACTGAGTCTTCAATAAAATTAACAGCTGATTTTTCATTAAAAAAAAAAATCACGCCCGTAATCCCAGCACTTAGGGAGGCCAAACCGGGCGGATCACGAGGTCAGGAGATCAAGACCATCCTGGCTAACACGGTGAAACCCTTTCTCTACTAAAAATACAAAAAACTAGCTGGGTGTCGTGGCGGGTGCCTGTAGTCCCAGCTACTTGGGAGGCTGAGGCAGGAGAATGGCGTGAACCCAGGAGGTGGAGCTTGCAGTGAGCGTAGATTGTGCCACTGCACTCCAATCTGGGCGACAGAGCGAGACTATGTCTAAAAAAAAAAAAAAATGGAGTTCAGAAGGCAGTAGGATGACATGTTGAAAGTGATGAAAAAAAAGGCTACCAATAAGGAATTCTGTACATAGTAAAACTATCCTTCAACAATGAAGGAAATATTAAGGCATTTCTGATAAACAAAGAGTGATAGAATTCATTACTAGCAGACTTGCCCTACTAGAAAAATGATAGGAAATTTTTTCATCTTAAATGAAAGGACACTAGACAATGGGTCAAAAGCACATGAAAAAAAAGGATCACAAATAATAAAGGTCAACATAAAATACATTATAAATGTACTTTTGTTTGTAGCTCTTCTCCTATGTGATTTCAAAAGACAACTGTATAAAGCAATAGTAATAAAGCTGTGTTGATGGGCTTATAATGTATGAAAATTTAACTGGATTGGCAAGAATGGCACAGAGAAGGGAGGAAGGACTAGAGGTGTATTGGAGCAAAGTTTGTGTATGCTATTGAAATTAAAGCGATATTAATATGAACAGGATTACTTATGTTAAAATGTTAATTTTAGTTTCTTGGGCAACCACTAGTAGAATAACTTAACAAATAGTAAAAGAAACAATAAGTGAATTAATATGGTACACTAGAAAATATATAGTCCACACAGAAGAGTGCAGTAATAGAGTAATTAAGGAACAAAAAGTACATAAGATATATAGAAAACAAAGAGCAAAATAGCAGACATAAAAGTACCTTCTCATTATATCAAACTAAAAAGCTTCTGTACAACAACAATGACAACAACAACAACAGCAAAACACCAATGGAGTAAAGAGACAATCTACAAAATGTGAAAAAATGTTTGCAAACTATACATCTGATAAGGGGTAAATATCCAAAATATACAAGGACTAAAAAATCTCAATAGCAAGAAAAAATATGATTAAAAAATGGGCAAGAGATTTGAATACACATTTTTCAAAAGAAGACATGCAAATAGCCAACAGGTATATAAAAATGCTCAACATCACTAGTCATTAGGGAAATGCAAATCAAAACCAGACAAAAGATAGCAAATGTTGGCAAGTACGTGGAGAAAATAGAATCCTTACATACTTTGGTGGGAATGTAAATTAGTACAGCCATTATAGAAAACACTATACAGGGTCCTCAAAATTTAAATATAGAACTACCATATGATCTGACAATTCCAGAACTGGGTATCTTTCCAAAGGGAATAAAATCAGTATGTCAAATTTCCATGTTTATTGGAGCACTATTCACAGTAGCCAGGATATGGAATCAACCTAAGTGTTCAACAATGGATAAATAAAGAAAATATGGTATATATACACAATAGAATACTATTCAGCCACAAAAAAGAATGAAATATTGTCATTTGCAACAGCATGGATGAACCTGGAGAACATTATGTTAAGTAAAATAATCCAGACACAGAAAGACCAATATCACATGATCTCAATTCATATGTGGAATCTAAAAAAACTGGTTTAGATGTGGAACATCTAAATGATATATCCTTTCTTCTAAGCTATATAACTATCTAAATTATATAATTTCATCTAAATTATATAACCATTACCAGAGGCTTAGGTGGTTAACAGAGGTTTGGGTGGCTAGGGGAATGGGGGAATGTTAAAGGATATATAATTATAGTTAGATGGGAGTGAAAAATGTACAGATTAGTCAAATATTTAAAGACACAGTAGGAAAATATATGGACAAATAAAGTAAATAAGTGACTGCCTGGAACTAGGGTGGTAGAAGGAAGAGGATAGAGGGAGGCAGAAGGAATTCAAATGACTGTTAATGGTTATGAAGCTTCTTTGTTGGGTGATTAAAAAACTAGAATTGATCATGGTGATGGTTGCACTACCCTGAGCATGCTAAGAACTATTGGATTGTATACTTTAAATAGGTAATGATATGTGAATTACATCTCAATAAAGCTGTTTTTGAAAAGTTCCTTATTAGTAGTTAAATTAAATGTAAATGGACTACATCTTTCAATCAAAAGACATATAGTGGCAGAAAGGATGAAAACATGCTCAACTACACTGACACTATAAAAGACACATTTCGGCTTCAAAGCCACAAATAAGTTGAAAGTAAAAAGATGAATAAAAATATACCATGCAAACCATAACCAAAAGAGAGCTGAAATGGCTATGCTAATATCAGCAAAATAAACTTTAAGACTAAAATGATTCGTAGAAACAAAGAAGGACATCTAATAATGATAAAAGTGTCAATCCATCATGAGGACATAACACTTATATATTCAACTATCGATAAAGCCACAAAATGCATGAAGCAAAAACTGGCAGAATTCGAGGAAGAAATAAACAGAATACACAACTTTTTTAAACAAAAAAACTTGGAGACTTTAATATCCCACCTTCAATAATGGAAAGGACAACTAGATAGAAGATCAACAAGGAAACAGAAAACTTAAACAACAGTATAATCCAACTATATCTATAGACTGCTCTACTAACAACAGAAGAATATAGATTTCCCACAAATGTATATGGACCATTTGCCAGAATAGATGTAGATAATAAAACAGACCTGAATACATTTAAAAGGATTGAAATTATACAAAGTATATTCTCTGGGTGCAAGAAATTAAGATAGACACCAACCTCAGAAAGAAATTTGGAAAACTCAGGAATATGTGGAAATTAGACAACACACTATGAAATAACAAATGGGTCAACAAAGAAATCACATAGGAAATTGGATAGTACTTAGAAATGAATGAAAACAAAGACATAACATATCAAAATATATGGTATAAAGCTAAAGCAGTGCTCAGAGGAAAATTTATAGCTGTCAATGGCTGTACTAAAAAAAAAAGAAAAATCTTGGATAAATAATCTAAACTTTCACATCAAGAAAGCAGAAAAAGAACACAAAATAAGAAGCAGGGAAACAATAAAGATTAGAGCAAAAGTAAAGAACGGAATTGAAAAAAATAAAGAAAAATTAATATAACTAAAAGTTTTCATATTCACTAGGATGGCTAAGATTTTTAAGAGACAATAACAAGTATTGATGAGGATACGTACAAAGAATTTTCATACTTTGCGGGTGGTTGTAAAATAGAAAAGCAACTTTAGAAAATATGTAGCAGTTCCTCAAATGTAACCCTAGAGTTACCATGTTACCCAGCAATTTTATTTACCCAAGAGAAATGAAAGCATATGTTCACACAAAAACTTGCGGATCAATGCTCCTAGCAGCATTATTAATAGTAGTGAAAAATGTGTTAACAACCCAAATGTTCATTAACTGATGAATGGATAAACAAAATGTGATACACACACACACACACACACACACACACACACACGTATATAATGGAATATTATTTGGCATTATAAAGAAATTAGTTCAGATACATTCTACAACATGGATGGACATTGAAAACGTTATGCTTAGGGACAAAAACCAGTAAAAAAAAAAACCCGTGTACTCTATAATCCATTTATTTGAAATGTCCAAAATAGGCATATCAATTGTACTGAATGGTTGTAAAATTCTGTAAATATACTAAAACCTACTGCATTGTACAATATAATAAAATGAAGTTGAGTTATGTTGATTACATCTTAATTACATCTCAATATCTCAATAAAGTTGTTAAAAGTCAATTCAACAAAGACAATTTTAAACATTTGCAAATATGACAGCAGAGCTTCAAAATGTATGAAGCAACACCTGATAGAACTCAAAAAGAAGTAGATAAACCCAAAATTATTGTCAAGATTTTAATAACCCCTCTTAATAATTGATAGAGCAAGAAGACAGAAATTAGTAAGAATTTGGAAGACAAACAATATCAAACAACTTGATCTAATTGGCATTAGTACAACGTTCTATTCAACAACAAAAGAATATACATTCTTTTCAAATGCATTCAGAACATAACCAAGATAGAGCATTGTTTGGGACAATCATAAATCCTCATGAATGCAAATGCAAAAATTCTTAACAAAATTTAGCAAATCAAATCTAATAGTATTTTAAAAGTATATCTCATGACCAAGTGGAGTTTGTCCTCAGAATGCAAATTTTATTTAATATTTGAAAATCAGTCTCTATAATTCATCATATTAAGAGACAATATTATCATCTCAATAGATGCAGGAAAAGTATACATCTAACATCTCTTCCTGATAAACATTCTCAGTATTCTTACTGGATCAAGAGAAACTTCCTCAACTTGATGAAGGATATCTATGAAGAACAATCTACAGCTAATATCAAACTTAATGGTGAAAGAGATTCAAAGTCAGTATTACCAAATCAGTTGTATTTCTATGTACTAGCAACAAATAATCAAAAATTGAAATAAAAATACCATTTCTACTATGATAAAACTATGAAATACTAAAGGGTAAATTTGACAAAAGATGTGCAAGATCTATACATTAAAAACTGTGATACATTCCTTAGTGGGGGAGAAATACATTGTGCTTATGGATTGAAAAGCTTCATATTGTTAAGATACTTATTATCCCCCAACTGACTTATATTTTCAAGCCAATCTCAGTTAAATCCCCAGTAGGCTTTTTTGTGAAAATTGAGAATTGGATTCCAAAATTTCTGTGAAAATGCAAAGGACTTATAATAACCCTACAGGTCTGAAAAAAGAATAAACTTGGAAGACTTACACTACCAGATTTTATGACTTATTATAATGGCAGTAATTCAAGACAGTGTTATTAACATTGAGATTGAAAAAGGAACAGAATAGTGGATACAGAAATAGCCACATATATGGCCAATTGATTCCTGGAAAATTTGTCAAGGCAATTCAAGGGGAAATAACAATCTTTTCAACAAGTGGTGTTAAATGGCGATGTGTAAAATCAACCAACCAACCAATCAACCATCCAGCCAACCAATCAACCAACCTATCAGCCAACCAACCAACCAATCTATCAGCCAACCAACGAACTT
Source organism: Pongo abelii (assembly GCF_028885655.2). Classification (NCBI taxonomy): domain Eukaryota; kingdom Metazoa; phylum Chordata; class Mammalia; order Primates; family Hominidae; genus Pongo; species Pongo abelii. The sequence goes on from NC_071989.2 coordinate 33,551,755, forward strand.
TGGCCCTTACCTCACACCAAATGGATCATCGTGACAGAAAGCAGATCAGTATTTGCCCGATCTGGAAAGGGGTAGGGATTACAAAGGGTACAAGGAAACTTTTGAGAGTTATGGAATGTTCATTTATCTTGATTGTGGCAGTGGTTTCATAGTGTGTATATATGGTGAAAATGTGTCAAAGTGTATACTTTAGATATGTGGTTTATATGCCAACTTTACCCTAATAAGCTGTAAAAAAATTTCAGTGGGCTATTTCTGTGTCCTGTCTGTTGAATGTTACAGTCTTATTTTACTACTAGGCAATGGAAATAACCTCCTGACTGCTATCCAGGTCTCCAATCTCTGTGCATTTCTAACGCTTACCTCAACTCTATTCCCCCACAAGGCTTAGCAAGTTCATACTATGAAGTCCTCCTGACTCAAGACTTGTTACCAAAACGTTGCCTTCCTGATTGCTACCATTATCCCCAGTCTCCCTCTGCTTCACCCTCCTGCAGGTGGTGGTGCTCAGAAGCATCAGGCCACGCTGTTCTCTGTATACTGCTGCCCAAGATAGAGACAGTCCTGGGCCTCTACATTTCCAAAAAAAAAGGAACAAGCCTTTATCTTAGATTGGCTACCTCTCACAATGGTAGATGTGAAATTAATGTTTAAAAGGGGTACACAGGACTATTTTGGTATCTATGTTTTCTAACACGGGGATCTATTTCTAGTTTGTACAAATCAGAATGTTATTATTTCAGTAAAAATATGACTTGTTAAGGGGCAGTATGGGCCATGCTGAATAGAAAGAAGCCTGTCGGCTGGTTTTTCCAGGATGTATTCCAAGAAACGAACCTCCTCAGCTCAGCCGCCATCATTTTAACAATGTATAGCCCACCTGCTTTGTGCCAGGCATTCTGAGACTCTGAGCTTACAAAGATGTATAAGGCACAACTCTTGCTTGCCCTCAACAACCATTTGGAATCTCCAAGGCGAAGGATACACAAACCAATTCTTTAGGAAAAATTATAGCTAAATCATCCAAATCTGTTGCAACATTATTAAATTACATTAAATAACTAAATCTAATTGTATGTATACTTTACTGTTAGGTTGTAGTTAATCTAAATCTATTTGCGGCCAGGCATGGTGGCTTATGCCTGTAATCCCAGGACTTTGGGAGTCCGAGGTGGGCAGATCACTTGAGGTCTGCCCAGGAGTTCAAGACCAGCCTGGCCAAAATGATGAAACTCTGTCTCTACACTAAAAATACAAAAATCAGCCAGGCATGGTAGTGAGTACCTGTAATCCCAGCTACTCGGGAGGCTGAGGTGCACTAGAATTGCTTGAACCTGGAAGGCGGAGGTTGCAGTGAGCCGAGATCGTGCCACTGCACTACAGCCTGGACGGCAGAGTGAGACTCCATCTCAAAAATAAATAAATAAATAAATAAATTTGCATACCTCATTTGCTACAGTGAAGTGTATAATTAAATACAACAAATTATAGATACTGTATGTTAGAATATTGATGTTTTGATTTCCACTTAGCTACTTCTCAAGGTTCAAAGTTAAAAAACAAAGTAGGTACTGCTATAGATTTTTGGACCAGGTGTGTCCTTAGCTAAGTATTGCAATCAAAATTTAAGTGTGCAAATAGGCAGTCATTTAAAATGCAGCTCTCATAGAAAAGAATGTTAGCCAGGCTTTCTGGGAGGGTGGCTGATGACTTAAGACCTACAGTGTTATAAATGTTTTCTATTCACTGGACCATATGTACTGTCACTGAAGACAGAAAGAATGTCTTTCATCTCTAAAGTTACACTGTCTAGGCCTGGGGTATCCAATAGGCAGACTAAACAGATGTGTAGAGAATAAGAAAAACACAAGCACCAAAAAAAAAAAAAAAAAGAGAAAAAAAGATTCTGAGTGAATTTAATATTTGATGTTTCCAAAAATTATCAAATTAGTTATAATGGGGTGTGGAAAAAGAATTCTGATGATTTCTTTACATAATTTAAATTTTAGTGTTGTTTTTATTTTAATCTGTGGTGTGTCCGTGATGGGGGAAGGGGTACACAGAATAATCTTTTCAGTGCCTATAAAGGCTTTAATTCAGTTCTAACAATGCTTACTTTAGCGTTCACGGTGGCTCACACCTGTAATCCCAGCACTTTTGGAGGCCGAGGTGGGCAGATCACGTAAGGTCAGAAGTACCAGACCAGCCTGGCCAACATGGTGAAACCTCACCTCTACTAAAAATACAAAAATTAGCTGGGTGTGGTGCCGTGCGCCTGTAATCCCAGCTACTGGAGGAGCTGAGGCACAAGAATCGCTTGAACCCAGGAGGCGGAGGTTGCAGTGAGCCAAGATCACACCATTACACTCCAGCCTAGGCTACAGAGTGAGACTCTGTCTCAAAAAAAAAAACAAAACAAAACAGTAAATGTTCATTAAAAATGTGAGTGACTAAGTCTGTTTGTGTGTGTCTATGAGTTCAGTCCTAACACCGGCTCAACAGATGTATTTTATTGGGTGACCATTATTGAATAAGTACTGTGTCTTACCCTGAAAATGCAGATAATGAATATTTTAATTTAACCCTTTTTTTTGTTAAGAAAAGTAACCAAATCTACATATAAATAATCAAATCCCTTGTTCTTTTATTACCTAGCTATGGACAACCAAAATTCCAAGTATGAAACAAGTTAATCGAATAGAACTCTATTAATTAAATGTAGACTTATTTTAAGAACAAAGAAATGGTGACTTTTTCCAGTGACTAAAGATTTTATCTTAAAAGACTTAATAATAACAGCAAATTTTAAATTAATTTTACCTTCATTCTTGAATCCTTTTTTAATGATTCAGAGCACTTTCTAGTCATTTTACTAATTCCAGAGCAGATAGAACACAAAAATTTGTAACATTGACTATTTTGACAGATATGAACAGTCAGAAACAAATTGTCCACCTTAAAAGTAATTGCATTGGCTTCTTTGACTGGATAGATTGAATAGACCTTAGTTTTGGCATTGTTTATATACTGCCTTGGTTTTCCTGTTTTGCAGCAGAGATGACTATGTGCAAAAAAGTGCTTGCAAAATGTCTCATGGAAAATTAGCTTTAAAACACCAACTCTAACCCAGATATTTAATTCATAGCCTCTTAGAATGATTGTATTTCAAACTGATTAGTTTTACAGACAAAAGCAGACTTACAAAATAGAAAATATCAGAATGTGTCACATGTAGTAAAGGTATTATTTTGTGAAATGTTTGATTCAGGGGTGTGTGTGTGTGTGTGTGTGTGTGTGTGTGTGTACTGGGTCATAATGTAAAATGCATTTCTTATGTGGATTGCAGTCAAAAAAGACTGAAAAACACTGTACTAGTGCTTCTTCTTTCCAAGGCTATGCATGCAGATTATATATCTTTATTCAGACCAGGTATAAAAAACTAATAGTGTATTTACAAGGTACAGTCCAATAAAAAGCAACATCTTAAGGGATACTCTGGAAGTTCTAATGTAAATGACTTGAGAAATACTTTGTTATCTGATTGCAGCACTATTTAACTTCTATAACATTCAACTGTTGCGGGAAGCCAGGGACCCCAAAAGGAGGGACCGGCTGAAGCCATGGCAGAAGAACATAAATTGTGAAAATTTCATGGATATTTATTAGTTCCCCAAATTAATACTTTTATAATTTCTTATGCCTGTCTTTACTGCAATCTCTGAACATAAATTGTGAAGATTTCATGGACATTTATCACTTCCCCAATCAATACTCTTGTGATTTCCTATGCCTGTCTTTACTTTAATCTCTTAATCCCGTCATCTTTGTAAACTGAGGGTGAACGTCTCCTCAGGACCCTGTGATGATTGCATTAACTGCACAAATTGTTTAAACAATATGAAATCTGGGCACCTTGAAAAAAGAACAGGATAACAGCAATGTTCAGGGAACAAGGGAGATAACCATTAGGTCTGGCTGCCTGAGAGCCGGGCAGAACAGAGCCATATTTCTCTTCTTTCAAAAGCGAATAGGAGAAATATTGCTGAATTCTTTTTCTCAGCACGCCTAATAAATTTTGGTCAGACCGGTTGTCTGCTCTCAAACCCTGTCTCCTGATAAGATGTTATCAATGACAATGCGTGCCTGAAAATTCATTAGCAATTTTAATTTCACCCCGGTCCTGTGATCTCACCCTGCCTCCATTTGCCTTGTGATACTCTATTACCTTGTGAAGCATGTGATCTCTGTGACCCACACCCTATTCACACACTCCCTCCCCTTTGGAAAATCACTAATAAAAACTTACTGGTTTTGTGGCTTGTGGGGCATCACAGAAGCTGCCGACATGTGATGTCTCCCCTGGACACCCAGCTTTAAAATTTCTCTTTTTTGTACTCTTTCCGTTTATTTCTCAGTCTGGCCAAGACTTAGGAAAAATAGAAAAGGACTCACGTTGAAATATTGTGGGCTGAATTTCCCCTGATATTCAACATGTTGGTGAATCCTGAAACGTTTGTCCATAAATCCCCAATATGCAATAGGCAATGTAGGAAAAACATTGTGTGACTAAAATTATGACTACCTGATTCAATTTTTCCATCTTCATTTAAACATTGGTTTCATGCAGCAAAGACATTGCCCCAGGTAAACTGATACTCCAGAAAGAATTCCTCTTCCATTTCATTTCATATCAGAATTTCATTATATTTTCTCTTAGATCTGTAGGACATACCCATTCCAGTTTTCTTGGGTTCATTTTATAGAAGAGAATGTGCTACTCATGACTAATAAGAAAAATAATTCTATATTTGGAATTAACTCATTTCCCTCTTCCTGCCAACTCACCTTTACTTGCTGGGGAATACTAAAAAGCTGGAGGGAGACACAGGAACCTGCCTTCCAGGGGACAATTAATTCCTGGTCTTTGATTCCTAAGCCTCTGCCCATGATCAAAGGCAGGAACAACACTCTTGGGTGCTCCGAGCACCCCACACTTGCTCCATGGGTGAGTTCATGTTTTTCAAGGAGACTTTGCCAGGGTAGACACCATGAAAAATTTATCTCTTCAAATTTTCTCTTCCCTTGTTATGTTTTTCTTAATTACTCTAGCCATCCTCTCGCCAACACTCAGTACTTTTGCATAGCCCAGCTGGGTATCTCAGGCTCTCTGCTGAAGGTCCCTGTCATCTGCTGTTCTTTATGGTATCATATTCCCTGGAGACCTTTCCCTCTTTCATCAAAACTAACCAGTCCCAGCAATAAAAACAAAGATAAATAGCTGAGACTTTAAATTAAAGAGGTTTTGCACAGCAAAAGGAACAGTCAGCAAAGTAAAGAGACAACCCACAGAGTGGGAGAAAATTTTCACAATCTATACATCTGACAAATGACTGATATCTGGAATCTACAATGAACTCAAACAAATTAGCAAGAAAAAAAACAAACAATCTCATAAAAAAGTGGGCAAAGGACGTGAATAGACAATTCTCAAAAGAAGATATACAAATGGCCAACAAACATATGAAACAATACTCAGCATCACTAGTGATCATGGAAATGCAAATCAAAACCATAATGTGATACCATCTTACTCCTGCAAGAATGGTCATAATCAAACAATCAAAAAATAGTAGATGCTGGTGTGGATGCAGTGAACAGGGAACACTGTTACACTGCTGGTGGGAATGTAAACTAGTACGACCACTATGGAAAACAGTGTGGAAATTCCTTAAAGAACTGAAAAGTAAAACTACCATTGATCCAGCAATCCCACTACTGGGTATCTACCCAGAGGAAAAGAAGTCATTACATGAAAAAGGTACTTGCATATGCATGTTTATAGCAGCACAATTCGCAGTTGCAAAAACGTGGAACCAACCCAAATGCCTATCAATCAACGAGTGGATAAAGAAACTACAGTATATACATACAATGGAATACTACTCAGCTATAAAAAAGAAAGAATTAATGGTATTTGCAGCAACCTGGATGAGGCTGGAGACTATTATTCCAAGTGAGGTAACTCAAGAATGGAAAACCAAACATCATATGTTCTCACTCATAAGTGGGAGCTAAGTTATGAGGATGCAAGGGCATAAGAATGACACAGTGGACTTCGGGGACTCAAGAGGAAAGGGTGGGAAAGGGGTGAGGGACAAAATACTACAAATTGGGTGCAGTGTTGAGGATGTTTCAGGGGAGGGAGGGGATGCTCGGATGGAAAGTGACTGGCCCCTGATAGACTGTTCATTGGATCTTATCCAATCAGCTGACAGTAAAGCCTCAGACTACCCAAGAGTCAGCTTGATGTCGCTGAGTCAGGAGGCCTGGAGCTTGTCCCACTGTAAAAAGCTGATAATGTCTTCCCAATTCCTCTTTACTTCCTCATCTGGTTGAACTACATGATTGTACCATCCCTTCCATCTCTAAATGACTATGTTTAAAGTAGCCCCAGGTAGAGAACTTCCACTTCTTGACCTTTCACTGACTGAGCCTTGTGGCTGCCATCATCCTCTGCTTGCAAACTCCATGCTCATTCAGTTTATTTGCTGGAAAAAGGAATTTTGTTTATGATTAGGTGGATCATTCATGCTAGTTTGCCTGGTTCAACCCTGGTTTATGCCTGTCATCCCAATATAATTAATAACAACACTCATTTTTTTTTTTGAGTGGAGTTTCACTCTGTCATCCAGGCTGGAGTGCAGTGGAGTGATTGCAGCTCACTGCAAGCTCCGCCTCCCAGGTTCATGTCATTCTCCTGCCTCAGCCTCCTGAGTAGCTGGGACTACAGGTGCCCGCCACCACACCCAGCTAATTTTTTTTTTGTATCTTTAGTAGAGACGGGTTTCACTGTGTTGGCCAGGATGGTCTCGATCTCCTGACCCTATGATCTGTCCACCTCGGCCTTCCAAAGTGCTGGGATTACAGGTGTGAGCCACTGCACCCAGTCTCATTTTGCTTTCTAAATGTCTAGTTTGGATTATAACTTGTGTGGCCATCTTATCTAGATAAGTAGTGGCTAGGGTGGGTGGAAAAACTTAAGAATTATATACTGGTAGCTATGTTGTCATTATTTTCATAGTTTAGAGGCTTTCATAATTTCTAAATAAGATGACAAAAGTGTATGTAATTAACTTTCCTTACCAAAGAAGGGCTCTCAGCACATAGTTATTGAAATGTATTTCTTGCATATTTATGTATAAAGATCCTGATTTGGAGTTAAGTTCAAGGTAAATCCAATTACTATGCTCTGATAGAAATCCATTCCATTCTGGAGCCCCCCAAAGCTAGGCCCCTTCCTCGTTAGTGAAGTACAAACACATTCACTGTAGCTCCAGTAACCATCTCTTTCTTGGGACTCATGGTATTTAGTCTACAACTCAGCAAGCAATAGGCTTTATTCCTGGAAAGAAGAAAAACAAGTCTCCAAAAAGTAAATAAAGGATTTCATTTGATTTTTTCCTAAAGGATCCAGAATTAAAATGCTAATTCCTGCCTTGGGAAGGAGGAGGTAGATATATCATTTGCTTTCAATACTAAGACTTTTAAGACCACAAGCAGGGAGGGAAAGATTAAAATAAAACCTGAACAGTCTTTTATCTGTCTGTGCATTTCTACCTTAGAGAAGACAGCAGAGCCTGGCTGAGTATTTTGAAAACCTGATTATTATTATGACTTGCATGCGGTAGAAACTCACTACTCACCCAAACACACCAAGCTTTTTCTCACAGTACATTTTTGTTTAATGCAAGTTCAGCCTTATATTTATCACATTCCCCTACCCCTAGCCCCTGCACTTCTAAACACGAAGCCCGAAGTTGCCATTCTAGTGAATGCCTCACCTTTTTAAAACGATGCTACTTTGTGAGTCATCAGCCACTGACAGACCATTCTAGGGTCTTGCGAGTTAGAATTAAATGCTAGTCTGAGAATCAGAGCACCTTGATTCAATTATGCCTTGTTGGTGTTGAGCAGGATGTATGGTGGCCAAGAGGATGGACACAGAAGAGTGTACTCCTGGTTCTGCCCTTTATTGATGTGTTACCTCAGACATGGCACTTAACCTGATGTCACTGTGCCTGGGTTCCTCATCTCTAAAATGGGGGTGACAATAGCCTCTATCTCATAGGGTGAGGCAGGAAGGAATTCTTAGACATAAGGCATTTGAGGCAGAAATGCCTGGCAGAAAATAGGAGGAGCAAACACCCAGGGTCTATTACCTGACTCTTTACTTTTTATTTTTTTGTGGAGACTGGGTTTCGCCATGTTGCCCAGGCTAGTTTCGAACTCCTGGGCTCAAGTGGTCCTGTTCTCCTGCCTCAGCCTCCCAAAGTGCAGAGATTACAGGTATGAGCCACTGCACCTGGCCTAACACCTGACTCTTTTTAGGTCTCTTTTCTACATCAAGTCTCCTGGATCCCCCCACCTCTTGACCTCCCTAGTAGACACAGACACTTCTTTTGGGCTTTTCTTGAATTGGGATCACACTGGTTGGCATTTATTTATATATATATATTTCCTTCTCTTAAAAGAATGTGACTTTAGATGCTGACCATATATTCCTTGAATAGCTGGATGAATTAATATGTGATAAAAGAGTTGAAATGGTTAATTCCCTGAAAGTCCCGCAGAACCACCATGGGATGAGTCAAATGGCTGTGATTGTGCTCTAATCCATTTGTTCCAGATACTTGTAGATGTGGCTGCAATGTAAGGAAAAAAGAAAGCATATATGCAAGGTCCATTCTGTAACAGCGTCCTGAAGCAGGAGCTTTTCAAACTTTTTTTAAACTGTACAATACTTTCTTCAAGGGAAATCTGGTGAGGAATCATACACTCACAGATAAAAGCCAAGAGGCCCTCTGTGAGATAGCCTGGGAGGCAGAACCTCATAGCTTGACCCTCATTCTCCTGGTGAGATTTCACTGAGCGGATATCTGTGAAATGCTATTTACAAATCAATGGTCTGAGCAGGGATTTTATCACCATGATTAGTTGAGCTCAGGAGTTCTTGGAAAGGGCATCTCAGTAGCACTGAGAGGGGTGAGAAAACAGGAGGCCAGCGGTTGGCAGCAGGTCTGGATCTCTCCTTCACCCACCACCTCAGCTGTGGGTCAGTCCTGCCTCTGTTGTGATCTACTGATTGTCTGTAAGGATGTAACATGAAGAAAAGTGTCAACAGCTTAAAGACATTTGAAAAGCACCAGCCTGGAGAGATGAAACAATCACTTGGAAATTGTCATTGGAAAATTCACTCAAGTACTTATAAACTAGGTATGTTTTTTCCCACAGGGTACTTTGCATTGAGAAGTGGTTCCTTCAGGAGAAATTTGTGGTATCATTGGAAGTTGAGGTCTTAGAAAGAGCATTGGAATGTCTAGCTTCCAGTCCTAGCCTTGATATGGATTATATTTGCTGAAATCTCCTGTTGGTTGTATATATACCCTTGAACTTTCCCAGTGGTGGTGTGAAGCACAAGTAAATGAAATACTGGTTGGGAAAGGACTTTGTATTTGTTCAGGTCTTGGAGCAGCAGCCAACTAGATAGACTCAACTTGTAAGAGATGGGGGAAATGCCTATAAGGGGAAAAAGGGAGAGATTTGAAGCAGGGGTGGAGAACCCTGAGCCTGAGATTCAGGTCTGAACCCTGTGAAAGAGAGGATCAGGAAGAGTCTTGGCCTGCAGCTCAGTCCTAGGAAGGTTTTGGCCAGCTGCTGGGGAGCCCTGCAGTCAGCTGCTCATCAGAGGAGTCTTGCATCTCGCCCAGAATGAGCCGACCTTATTCCTCCTGCTGCGTGCAGCCAGGGGCTGGGGGCAGCCAGTGGGAAGTGCAGCCTGTGTGTGGGTGCAGAGGGGCATGGCTGAACCTGCCAGTCACATTCCTGCAGCAGGAGATGTGAGTGGCACACTTTTATGGCCACCACAGGCTTGCACACTATTTCCTGATAATTTGTCCTAGACATATTATACTCCAAAGCAATAATTCCTGAAAGTTAGGCTAGACAGTGGTGAAATTAAAAAACGAACTAAAAACCAAAACAAACAAAAAAATAAAAAGCAGTCATAATGAGTTTTCCATAGAACTAAACTTACTAAAACAACTATTCTTTATTCTTAGATTATGTCCCTTCCCTAACTTTTAGAGGGACATTAAAATATCCTTTTATTTTTAATGAAATGAAAATGATGCTAGAGAGTAGTGATATTTTTAATATTCACAACTTGGAAGATTTAAAACTGTGCACTGTCTTGGAGGTCCCAAGACCATCTTATTGGACAGGTCAAAAAGACAAGGACTCACAGCTCTAGGATAATTGTAAAGCAAAGAGCACAGTTCAAAGGAAAAAGGTTTATTGTTAATAGTTTTTTTTCTTCTCAGAAATAAGAGGAAAATACTCAGTATGAGACATTCCTATTCATTACTGCCTGATGCTGTCTAGGGTTCCCAGAACTTCCAGAGGTGTAGAAAATCTGGAGGGGCTGTCTTTAGTTTGTCCCAAAGTTCGCTTGATTCGGGCTCTTGGCTTCTGTACTACCCTCTGGATCATTCCCTCTGGCCAGTCTCTGTTCCTTACAGAATCCTACTCTGGCTCCGCAGAGGACAACCAGCGAGTATAGACAAAGACAGTCTCAGGAAAAATGGAGAGTCCAGTCCCTTCATATTACAGATCAAGTTGCTAATTCTCCTTTTGGGAGAAGAGAAAAGGTGGACTTTCTTTGGATTAGGGGCTGAAATGATTCAGACTGACCTCATTTCTCTACTTTGCTTTGCATGCACAGCTATCAACACTGAAACCACCAGGGAGGAGGCAACGCAGAGCAGCGTGTTTGCCACTGGCACAAAACTTACCAAGGAGATCTAACGAAAGCATGATTTTACAAATAACGGCATCCTTTTACTATGCCTGCAGCACTGCACTGGATCACAGAAAAGTAAAAAAAAAAAAAAAAACTCAGGGATATTATTTTATATCTCAGGATAAAGGCAGCAAAACAGCAAATTTTTCTAAGTATGCAGGTACTCAGCAAGCCCGGGCAAATTTCTGCCTGAGCTGGGGGGAAGAAAATCAAACAGCCTCTGCTCTTATAAATCCACATATCTGTATTTTAACATGACAGCATTACTGAGAACTAGTAATTAGCTGGAAGTATATGGTCAAAATAAAATAGATTCAAGCCAACCAGCTCCCATAAATTCATTTAGTCAATTTCAGATTTTGCGATAATAAATTGCTTATGCAAAGTTGCTCATAATAAAACAAAATAAAAGATGGCTTGAGGACATCTTGTCAGACTTTAATCATTGTAGATTAATTACGTTTTTCAGAAACAAAACACATTAGTTGCGATGTTTCCAAGCTCGGCAACGCCCGGCTGGTGTGTCAAAAGGAAGATTGGTTTAGGCAGGTAGATGTTTTCAGGTTTCTTGTGGTCGAATGGTTGCCAGGCTCCAGTTCTTAGTAAATAGAAATTCTGATTTGTGAGGCCAACATTGGTCTACTGGGAGGGAGGCACTGACAGATACCGTCAACAGGTAAGTTTATGTAGAGATGCAGAAAGTCGTTAGGGGAATACCTTTAAGTGTTTACCTACAAAATTTTACTTGGCACTGCCAAGCTGCTAGTCTTTGAATATTTCTGGGCTGGGCAGAATACTATGCATTTTTTGGATGGTATAGCTTGGATACCGTGAGTTTTCTCTTTCCTACTAACTTGGTGGGAGGAAGATGGGACATCAGAGATAAATTTAGAAAGCTGCATCTCAAAGGCACATTTCAGTATCCATGACTGATAAGGTGTAAACTGACCACAGATTAACAGTATGTAAACAAGTACATTATTTAGGAACATGATTTGAATATGTGCTGTTTTTCACTATTTCTCAAAAAAAAAAATGTGAAGAGGTTACATGCAATTTAAAGAAAGTACTCCTATGTAAAGCACCTAGCTTACATGTGAAACTTGTTGCCCAGAGAATTAGGAAGGTAAGAGAGTATAAACAAACTAGAGTAAGATTTACATTCACATTATGAATAATAAAAAGTTTCTGAACACTCAGATTCATCTCTAACTTTTTAAGGGGTCCAAAAACATCAGACCAAGGAGGAGAAGATAGGAAGCAAGGTGAGGCTGTGCAGGGTGAAGGAGAAACGCACGACAGTATGGCATTTCCCCAAACATGTCTTTCTGTGTCCAGACAGAGGCACAAATACAAGACTGGGAAGACCACTGATTTCATGGAACCTTAGTGATTATTATCCTTACAGAGTGGGCAAGTGCAAGCACTTCCTTTAGCCCAGGGATTCTTAACTCTTGGACTGTGGGTTGAATGCAGGAGATGATGGAGGAGAGTGTGGCCTATGAACTTAAATGGGAAAAATTTACAAGTTTTTTTCACAACTTCTCACTGAAATTTAACTTTTTCTTACATTATGAATGTAGGCAACAAACCACAGTAGAATTAGCAGTATTTCAGCAATAGAAATAAAAAAATTCATATCATATTTCAGTACTGGCAGGCATTTTGAACTGTCATTTATACTCATCGTTCTTCAAAACCACAGTAGGTAATAGGTCTGTCACTAGTTCATGTATTTGATGCATTAATGATAACACACATATCAGTATGTGGCAAGTTTGATATTTTACTATTTTGATAACTGTGTTTCAATATACTTCCTGTTTGATCTCAATATTTTGATAACTGTATTTCAATAGCATGTATTTCCTTTGTAATCTTACATCTTTTATGTAGCTATGCTTCACCAGTCTGCCAAAGGCTTCCGTGATACAAACCAATTAAAAACTCCTGCCTGTGGGGAAATCATGAGGATTGATTTACCTCTATATTAGTCATTAACTAATTTTGAAAGAATTTGATTCTTTTTAGAATAGTTTTAGATTTACAGAAGAATTGCCAAGGTACAGAGAATTTCCATACACCCAGCATCCAGTTACATCTATAAATAACATCTGATATTAGTATGGTATATTTGTTACAATTAATGAACCAATAGTGATACATTATTGTTAACTAAAGTCCATACTTGATTTAGCTTCTCTTAGTTTTTGTCTAATGTCTTTCTTCTATTCCAGATCTCATCCAGGATGCCACATTACCTTTAGCCATCATGTCTCCTTAGACTCCTCTTGGCTATGAATCAACTCATTTTTGACCTAAGTTATTTAATGTTTTGGTTCTCATTTTCCAATTCTAATTTCCATCTATGCTACGCCAGCAAATGGACATATTTCAGATCTTTCAAGTTAACACCTCCACCATTTTCAGTAGAGGAGTTTTATTTAGTTGACAGTCTTCTGTACCAGGTCCAGTTAAGTGGTAGGTAGATCTGTTTCAAACATGCTCTGCCCTCCTGTAGGTGGTGGAGACACATACCTGTTACAACTTCATGTTGTTACTGACCCTTACAGCCATTCCTTGATTTGGAGCAACTTTTCATGTTAAATGCCTTGACATATATATAAACAGTAGCTAATAGGTGAAAATACTGCAAGAAAGAAACTTTTATGATAAGAATCACTCAACTTAATTCTACAATGCATAAAGCTTACACTGGGCAGTCAGCAATGGTTGCCACCATCAGCTTGTAAATATCCTTTGAAGTAAATCCTATTTGATAGATTCAACAGATAATATACTAAGAATGGTGCTATATCATTGTATCCAGATGTCAGGGTTAGTTTAGAGAGAGAAGTTGTTACTCATCAGAGCCACTCCTCTTTCTCCCTCGCTCTCTCAAAAAAATGACTTCTTATCTTCAACATTTTATATTTATCTGATCTTTGGTTCAGCACAGTTATGGAAATACTATTTATGATTGTGAATTGCTGTGAATGTGAAGATTATCTCAAAAGAAAGAGTTTCTTATTGAGGCTATCAATCATATATTAATCTATCATCCATCCATCCCATCCATTTATCCATCCATCCATCCATCCATCCATCCATCCATCCATCCATCCATCCATTCATCTATCCATCCATGCAACATAAGGATATGACAATTTCACCTTTGTAAGGCACCTAAGATGAGTAGAAGACAGGGATTTAGCTAACAGTGCTATGAAGGTGAAGCCTAAGTTGAGGGATGAGATATCAACTGAAGGAGAATTTATCTGTAATAGTAAGTGGGCCAGTCATTTGCTTATTTTCTCTCAGATCCATTCCTAACCCTTCTCTAGCCTTGCTTAGCATCACAGATAATTACATTTCCCAGGATCCCTTGCAAATCGACTTTCTCCTGAGATCAGCCAATGGGAGCTCTGGTGGGAGCTTAGAGGAAGGGAGGTAAGAATAAATCATGATATATCAAATCTTCCTACCTCCCTCTCTACACACACACACACACACACACACCTCTTTGCCACAAGCAGCAAAGCAGCATCTCTGACAGGAGCTTCATCTCTTCTATGACTCTTGCTTCTGCTAGGTAGACTCACCCCTCATGGCCCCAGCTCCTGCAGAGCAGACCCTCCCCTGCAGGTAAAAACTTCGCCAGGCAGCCCTGTCTGCTGGGCTCCAGTAATACCGCCTCATCCCCCTCTCCCCCCCTTTTTTTAACCTCTGTTTTTTTTTAAAAAAAAGGTCGAAATAGACTTTTTTGCTATTGCTAATCATTTCTGGGTTGGTTGCCTCATCTCTGTTTAGCTTCTCAGCTCTTTCATCACCTGTGTAACCCAACCTCTATCTAAATTCCATGTTTAAAATATCTAGAGCAATACACTATAAGTATAAACCATTTATTATGGCAGATGGTCCTGGGCATACAGGATAGGACTCCCAACATGGGAGAGGCGCCCAACAGCTGGGAGCTATAGTCCAGGTTTCTGACTGTCACTGTCACACATCATGATTGTAACCACTTAAGTGGATGAAAGAGTCAGGTCAGCTGCCCTGAAATGGAGCAGCTCCTCAGAAAACTTTCACCTCTGTTTGGAGTTCCATGAGAATTATCTCAGCTGCCTGATTCTCCCTTGCCAATAAGCCCACAGCTGGCCGACCCTATACAACTGTTTGAGAAGATGCCTTTTCAAGTGCAAGCCAGCCAGCACTAGTTCCTTTTCTCCTCCATCTACTTTCTGTCCCCAAAGCCTAGAGTAGTGGGAGGAAGAAGTAATAAAGCAGCTGAAATAAGCTCAAAGTCTCTGTTTTTATATCATGTGGCCTTAAGACAAAGAGAACCTTGACTAGGGGATTAGAATCTTATTCAAATCTAATATGAATGTGTATCCATTCCCTTTGGTATCCAGAAAAAGCATTGTTTGTTGAAGCCAATGCTAAATGATGTTTACTTGAAAGTCGACAGGAGAGGAACAAGCAACGATTTCTCCTGTAAGTCATATGGGCATGGATTTACATTAGCTGCATGCCAGAGATGGGGAGATGGGTACCCACAGGTACACCAAGCAGCTTAATGGGGAATTGAATGGCAACATTTATACTCATTATACTAAATGATTTCCCTTATTTGTATAGCGATCGATTCCCTCTCTCCCTTTTACTCCTCATTCCCAGGCTCCCACTGCATGGTCTGCTTGTTGAGGGGGTTGGGGGAAAGGCAGGCATAGAGGGAGAAGATGACAGGAAAGATGAAAGGAATGTAACTAAAAAAAAATCTACTTTAGGAAGGATACGATAGAGCTTATTTCTTCCCAAATCTGGGTCCTTGTTTTCACTTCCCTCTTATGGTACCTTCCATTCTTTTTCCTTCCCTGTCCACCTTGCACCCATTTTCTGATGCTTCTAATGACCTCGGGAGTAACGAAGAATCTTCCTGTGTCTCCTCGTTCCTAGTAAACAGCAAACCTATAGAGTTTGCTTCTAGGTCTTGTGGTAGTTGCCAAGATGAGGTATCATGTGGTCAGAGCATTTTCCAAGTGAATTGAGAATTGGAGGCAATTCAATTTTTTCCCATGAAAAAGTCCATTAACTTTCCAGGGAGAAGGCATAGGAGTACTCCTGCTTTTTCACTTTTTGGGGCAAGGGTGATCTCCTAGGTAAGATTTTTAGTACTGAGTCCTTCTTGGATGGTTTACTGGATGCTTGGTGAGGAATTAAAATAAAAAAAAGGACCTGAGGTCTTCTCCCCTGCCTTCCATCTAATTCCTACCCATTCTTTCCCTGC
This sequence comes from Pongo abelii, assembly GCF_028885655.2. NCBI lineage: Eukaryota > Metazoa > Chordata > Mammalia > Primates > Hominidae > Pongo > Pongo abelii. Next base: position 33,567,900 of record NC_071989.2, read on the forward strand.
AGGTTAGCACTGGGCTTTTCCAGCTCTAAACTCACGAGGGCTTGAACTCAAGAACTTATTAGGCTTTATCTTCTTTTGTGTTTTATTTATTCCACTAGTTCTTCCCAAAGCAAGAAAGTGTTCAGTAAATATGTACTGCATAATTGATTGGTGGCCTAGCCTTTAAGGAATGTAGTTTAGGACACAGATCACATCTGGCAAAGATTGACTTTGTGCAGTAGGCATGAGTTTTTTTAAAAATTTCTTTGTTTTGTTTAAGTATGATTTGGCTTTTCCTATGAATTTGAGTTCTTTTAGGCAGTATGCATGCTCCAGTTTGACCACAGTTTTCTCTCATTCCATTCACCCCCATAATTTCCTACTATCCAATAGTAGTATAAACTGCTTTACTCATTTCTGTAACCTGCCTAGCCCCATGCAGTCTTTTGAGTTTTTGATCCCTTTGGTCATATTCCCTTTAGTAATTCTATGTGTTTTAGAGGTTATTGAATAAAATTCTAAGTTGTGTGTTGCTAATAAATGTCACACACCCAGAAAAGGTCTTGGTGTGGGCCACGAAAGAGAGAAGGTAAAGCTGGGCTAGCTATTTGGTCTATTTTTACTGTGTCTTGTCTTCCCAACTAGCCTATGAGTGCTTAGAATATATACCATCTATTTGTCATTTTGTATTTATAATTCTTTTACTTCTTTCCCACATAGTAGATGTTCAATGTAATATGTTTTATAAATTGTCCTTGGTATTTTTTAAAGACGAACTTTATTTTTTGGTGCAGTTTTAGGTTAACAGAAAAATTGAGTAGAAGGTACAGAGATTTTCCATAACTTCCTTACCATAATTATGCATAGCTTCTCACACTATCAAAATTCCACACTAGAGTGGTATTTTTATTATAATCAATGAACCTGCATTGATACGCCATTATCATCCAATGTCCATAGTTTACATTAGAGTTCACTTTGGTGTTGTACATTCTATGGCTATTGACAAATGGATAATGATATGTATCCACCATTACAGTATCATGCAAAGTAGTTTCTCTGCCCTAAAAAGCCATTGTACTCTGCTTATTCTTCCTTCTTTCTGCCCTAACTCCAGGCAATCACTGATCCTTTTACTATCTCCACAGTTTTGCCTTTTCTAGAATGTCATATGGTCGGTATCACACAGTATGTAGCCTTTTCAGATTGGCATTTAGTTTCCTCCATGTCTTTATGGCTTATTTCTTTTACTGCTGAATAATATCCCATATCCCAGATATACTAAAGTTTATTTATTATTTATCCATTCATGTACTGAAGGACATTGTGGTTGTATCTAAGTTTGGGCAATTATGAATAAAACACTATATGCATTTGTGTGCACGTTTTTGTGTGGACTGAAGTTTTCAACTCATTTTGGTAAATACCAAGAAGCACAATGGCTAGTTTGTAACATAAGATAATGTTTAGCTTTTTTTTTTTTTTTTTTTTTTTTTTAAGAAACCAACAAACTGTCTTCTAAATTGGCTATACCATTTTGCATTCCTACCAGCAGTTAATGAGAACGCCTGTTACTCTACACCTTGACTAATTTAGTGTTGTCAGTGTTCTGGACAGCCAGAACACAAGTCATTTTAATAGGTATGTAGTGGTATCTCCTTGTTTTAATTTTTAATTCCCTAATGACATATGATGTTGAACATTTTTTCATATGCTTACCTGGCATCTGTATATCTTCTTTGATAAGGTGTCTGTTCAGGCCTTTTGCCCATTTAAAAATCAGGTTCATTTTCTTATTGTTGAGCTTTAACAGTGCTATACTTTGGTTTATTTGACCCTTCCAAATCTCTTGCTGAATTGATCCCCAATGTTGAAAGCGTGGCCTAATGAGAGGTGTTTGGATCATGAGGACGGATCCCTCATGAATGTCTTGGTGCTGTCCTCACGGTAATGAGTGAGTTCTTGCTCTATTAGTTGCCATGAGTGCTGGTTGTTAAAAAGACTCTAGCACCTCCCCTCTTCTCTCTTGCTTCCTCTTTCAGCATGTGATCTCTGCACATGCTGGCTCCCTTTGGTCTTCTGCCATGAGTGAGAGTAGCCTGAGATTCTCACCAGAAGCAGATGCTGGTGCTATGCTTCACAATATGTACAGCCTGCAGAAATGCAAGCCAAACAAACTTTTTTAATAAAGTTCATAAATCACCCAGTCTTAAGCATTCCTTTATAGCAACACAAATGAACTAGGACAGTTACTTTGGTATATTTTGGATACCAGCTCTTTATCAGACATATCTTTCACAAATATTTTCTTCAGGTCAATGACTTGTTATTCTCTTGACAGTGTCTCTTGCAGAGAAGATTTTAATTTTAATAAAGTCTAGCTCTTCAATCATGGATTTTGTGTTATATCTAAAAAGTCATCACCATGCCTTAAGTCATCTAGGTTTTTTCCTACTAAAGCTAAACAGTTGTCCAAATGTATGAACTATTTCTAAACTCTATTATCTTTCATTGGTCTAGATCAATTTGTCTATTAATATCTTGATGCCAACACTCAAGTGTTTCAATTATTGCAGCTTTATTACATTTATTAATATATCCATTATTTATTAATGAAATACCAATTATTATTATTTTAATTATATCTTATTTTAGATTCAACAGTATTGTGCATGTTTGTTACATGGGCATATCGCATACTGGTGGGGATTGGGTTTCTAGAGTACCCATTACCCAAATAGTGAACATTGTGCCCAATGGGTAATTTTTCAACTCTTGTCTCTCACCAAACCCCTCCCCCATTTTGAAGTCCCCAGTGTCTATTATTCCCATCTTTATGTCCGTGTGTACCCATTGCTGAGCTCCCACTTATAAGTGAGAACATGGAGTATTAATTTTCTGTTTCTGAGTTAGTTCACTTAGAATAATGGCCTTCAGCTCCATCCATGTTGCTGCAAAGGATATGATTTCATTTTTTTTAACCAATGATATTGGTAATTTGATAGAGATTGCGCTGATTCTGTAGATTGCTTTGGGTAGTACGGATATTTTATATGGTACTATGTGGTATTCCATGGTATATATATGCCACACATTTTCTTTTTCCAGTCAACTGTCAATGGACACTTAGGTTGGTTCCATGATTTTGCTTTTGTGAATGGTAATTATATATTTTTTAGATTTGGTCACACTAGTGCAGGTCTTTTTGTATAATGATTTTGTTTTCCTTTGGGTAGATACCTAGCAGGGGGGTTGCTAGGTCAAATGGTAGTTCTATTTTTAGTTTTTGGAGAAATATTTTTGAGAAATATGCATATTGTTTTCCACAGAGTTTGAACTAATTTACAGCCCCACCAACAGTGTAGAAGCATTCCCTTTTCTCCACATCCATGCCAATGTCTGTTGTTTTTTTGACTCTGTAATAATAGCTATTCTGACTGGTGTAAGATGATATCTCATTGTAGTTATAATTTGCATTTCTCTGATGATTAGTGATGTTGAACATTTTTGTGTTTGTTGGTTGCTTGGATTTTATCTTTTAAGAAATGTCTGTTCATGTCCTTTGCCCAGTTTTAATAGCGTTTTTGTTGTTGTTGAGTTTTTTGAGTTCCTTGTTGATTCTGGATACTAGTCCTTTGTCAGAGTGATAATTTGCAAATATTTTCTCCTATTCTGTAGGTCATCTTTTACTCTGTTGATTATTTCTTTTGCTGTGCAGAAGCTTTTTAGTTTAAGTAAGTCCCATTTGTCTATTTTTGTTTTTGTTGCATTTGCTTCTGGGGGCTTCATCATAAATTCTTTGTCTAGGCCAATGTCCAGAAGAGCTTTCCTAGGTTTTCTTCTAGATTTTTAATAGTTTCATGTCTTACATTCACGTCTACATGAATTACAAGTCTAATTCATCTTAGGTTAATTTTTTTATTTAGTAAGAGATAGGGATCCAGTTTCATTCTTCTGCATATGGCTAGCCAATTTTCACAGCACCATTTATTGAATAGGGTGTTCTTTCCCCCATTGCTTATTTTTGTTGACTTGGTTGAGGTGTGTAGGTGTGTAGCTTTATTTCTGGGGTTCTCTATTCTGATCCATGTCTATTTTTGTTCCAGTACCATGCTGTTTTAGTTACTACAGCCTTTTAGTATAATTTGAAGTCAGGCAATTTGATGTCTCCAGATTGTTCTTTTTGCTTAGAATTGCTTCGGTTATTTGGGCTCTTTTTTGGTTCCATATGAACTTTAGGATTTTTTTCTAATTCTGTGAAAAATGATACTGGTAATTTGATAAGAATTGCATTGATTCTGTAGGTTGCTTTGGGCAGTATGGATATTTTAACAATATTGATTCTTCCAATCCATGAGCATGGGATGTTTTTCCACTTGTTTGTGTCATCTATGATTTCTTTCAGCAGTGTTTTGTAGTTCTCCTTGTAGAGATCTTTCACCTCCTTGGTTAAATGTATTCCTAGGCATTTTTTTTTTGTGGCTATTATAAATTGTATTGCATTATTGATTTCATTCTCAGCTCTAATGTTTTTGGTGTAGAGACATGCTACTGATTTTTGTACATTGATTTTGTATCCAGAAACTCGACTAAAGTAATTTATCAAGTTTAGGGTCTTATGGAAGAATCTTTAGGGTTTTCTAGGTATATGATCATGTTATCAGTGAACAGAGATAACTTGACTTTCTCTTTTCTAACTTGGAAGCCTTTTATTTCTTTCTCTTGCCTGATTGTTCTGGCTAGGACTTCAGTACTATGTTGAATAGGAATGGTGGGAATGGACATCCTTGTCTTGGTCCAGTTCTTAGGGGGAATGTTTTCAACTTTTCCCCATTCAGTATGATGTTGGTTATGGGCTTGTCATATATGGCTCTTATTATTTTGAGGTATGTTTCTTTGATGCCTAATTTGTTGAGGGCTTTCATTTTGAAGGGATGTTGGATTTTACTGACTGCCTTTTCTGTATATATTGAGATGATCATATGGTTTTTGTTTTTAGTTCTGTTTATGTGGTGAATCACGTTTATTGATTTGTGTATGTTGAAACATTATTTCATCTCTGGAATAAAATCTGCTTGATTGTGATGTATTCTCTTTTTGATGTGCTGTTGGATTCAGTTTGCTAGTATTTTGTTGAGGATTTTTGCATCTTTATTCATCATGGATATTGGCTTGTAGTTTGTTGTTGTTGTTGTTGTGTCCTTGCCTGATTTGGGTATTTAAATATTTATTATTGAAATCAGCTGGTATTGGAATTTCAGCTGTTTTCGAAATAGTTTTTGGCTACTCTGGATCCTTTGCATTTCTGTATGAATTTTAGAATCAGTTTATCAATTGGTACAAAAGGCCCGCTGGCCTTTTGATTGGGATTGCTTTGAACATATAGATTAATTTGAAAAAACTGATAACAATAACTTAACTGATATTGTAACAATCTTTAGACTCATGAACAAAATATATTCAGGTTTTCTATTTAGGTTTTCAATTCTCATGACAATGTTTTATAGTTTCAGCATACAAATCTTGCCTAATATTGGTTATATTTATACCTAAATATTTTGTATTGTTATATTGTTATAAACAGCAACCTTTAAATTTAAACTTCAAATTGTTCATGACTAGTATATAGAAATACAATTGATATTTATATATTGATTATGTATCCAGCAATCTTGTTAAATTAATTTACTAGTTCTAGTAGGTTTCTGTAGATTACATTGGACTGTCTATATAGATAATTTAGCAAATAAAGAATTTTACTCTACCTTTCAATGTGGATGATTTTTTTTCTCTTATTGCACTCACAATAAATTGTTGTCAACTTACAAGGAATTGTTAACAATGGGTGAATCTACATATATGAGGGATATTGCATATGTTGCGTATGTTAAAACATCATGTAATGAAGTTTCATTTTGTTATAATGTCTTATTTGGTTTTGATATTATGACAATGCTAGCTCCATAGAATGATTTAGGAAATATTCCCTTTTCTGAATGTTTTTAGAAGAGTTAGTGTGGAACTGCTATTATTTCTTCCATAAAAGATTGGTTGAATTCGCTAGTGAAGTCTTTGGGGCTTGGAGGTTTTTTTTTTTTTTTTCTGGGAAGGTTTTTAACTACAAATTCAATTTCCTTAATAGATAGAGCTACTCGGGTTGTCTATTTTTTCTTACTTAAGCTTTGGTTGTTTGAGCTTTCAGATAATTTGTCTGTTTCATCTATGTGTACAATTCATTGACATAAAGTTGTTCATATTCCTTTACATTTTTAATGTCTATAGAGTCTGAATCTGTAGTGATATAGCCTCTCATTATCCGAGTTGGTAATTTGTGCTGTCTTTCTTTTATCCTGGTCAGTCTGGCTAAAGTTTTTTTTATTAATTTTATTGGTCTTCTCATAGAACCAGCTTTTGGTTTCATTGATATTCTCTATTGTTTTTCTCTTAATTCATTTCTATTCTAATCTTTATTATTCCTTTCTTCTGTTTAGCTTTAGTAGGTTCGTTTTCTAGTTTTTTAAGGTGAAAACTGAGATTATTGATTTGGGACGTTTCTTACATTCTACCATGACATTTAGTGCTATAAATTCCCTCTCTAAATAGATGCTTTAGCTACATGCCATAGTTGTATTTTTTATTGCTATTGAGTTCAAAATACTATCTAATTTCTCTTTTGATTTCTTTTCTGATTGATGGGTCAAACAATGGTGTTACTAGGTTCTAAATATTGGAGGATTTTCTGGATTTCTTTCTTTTACTGATATCTAATTTATTTCACTTGCGGTCAGATAGCATACTTTGACTTGAATCTTTGCCTTTTAATTAATTGTTTTTATTGAATTTTTTATAATTCAATTTTATCTCTTGTTGGGTCATTAGCTATAACTGATTCATCATATTAGTAGTTGCTTTAGGGTTTATAGCATACATCTTTAAACTACTACAATCTACCTTCAAGTGAGATTATATTATTTCGCATGTAATATTCAATAGTACACATTCATTTCTCTCCTTCTGGCTTAAAATGCTATTTTTTTTACACATCTTATTTGTTGTATGTATATATCCCACAATACAGTGTTATCATTGTGCTTAATAAGATATTAAAATTAAACAAATATTATATATTTACCATGTCATTTCTATTTCTGATTATCTTCATTCCTTTGTGTAACTCCAGATTTCTATCCAGTATCATTTTCTATTATCTGAAGTTTGGTTGTGATAAATATTTATTTTAAAAGATAGTTTTGCTGGGTACAAACTTGTAGCTTGATTTTTTTTTATTTTTCCTTTCAGTACTTTAAAGATGCAGCTCTACCATCTTTTTACTTGTGCTTTTTCCCACTGAGAAACTTGTCGACATCTTTTTCTGTGTTTCTCAACATATAATGTGTTATTTTTTTTTCTCTGATTGCATTCAGGAGTTTTTCTTTATCACAATTTTTCTCAATGGTTTTAAGCAATTTGATTATTATTTGTCTTGGTAGAGTTTTCTTCATGTATCTTGGGCTTGGGGTTTATGGAGTTTTTTGATCCATGGGTTTATAGTTTCATCATTATTTCTTCAACTATCGTTTGTGCCTTATCCACCTTCCTTTGGGGACTCTAGTTATACATATATCAGGCTGCTTGAACCTGTCGTACATCTCACTGATGCTCTCTTTATTAAAATTTAAAAAAATTTATCTGTGTTTCATTTGGTTAGTTTCCATTATTTTGCCTTCAACTTCATTCATCTTTTTTTCTACTAAAATGTATCTCTCAACATTTGATTTGATTTTTTAAAAAACTTTCATCTCTGATTAATTTTTTGAAAATATATAGTTATAACAATAGCTATATTAATGCCTCATCTGCTAAGTCTAACATCTGTGTCACTGCTAGTTGGCGTCAATTGGTTGATTTTTGTGCTGGTGTGAGATATATTTTCTTGCTTCTTTGTATGCCTTGTAATCTCTCTTTTTTTTTTTTCCTTTGGAGACAGAGTCTCACTCTATTGCCCAGACTGGAGTGCAGTGGTATGATCTCGGCTCACCACAACTTCTGCCTCCTGGGTTCAAGCCATTCTCATGTCTCAGCTTCCTGAGTAGCTGGGATTACAGGTGTGTGCCATCACGCCCAACTAATTTTTGTATTTTTAGTAGAGACGGGGTTTCTCCATGTTGGCCAGGCTGGGCTTGAACTCCTGACCTCAGGTGATCCGCCCGCCTTGACCTCCCAAAGTGCTGGGATTACAGCCTTGAGCTACCACCTGTATGCCTTGTAATCTTTAATTGAATGCCAAACATTGTGGTTTTACCCTCTTTGTGCTCTGGATATTTTTGTATTTCAATGACTATTCTTAAACTATGTCTTGGGATGTAGTTAAGTCACTCATAAACTGTTTAGCCCTTTTGGGTTCACTTTTTAAGAGTTGTTAGGCAGAATCAGTGGAGCATTTAGTCTAGGACTAATCTCCCCTTTACTGAAGAAACTTCCTTTTGAGTTACTTCCCATGTCCTATTAATGATCAGGTTTACCAGTCTGGCTAGTGCAAACAGGCATATTCTGACCTTGTTATTCTTTTCCTGGTCAGAAGCGGTTTCCTTGTATGTATGTACCAATCAGTATACAGTTAAGTACTTATCTTTAGAATGATTTTTCTGTGCAGCTCTCTCAAGTAATCTGTCTGGTAAATTCAACCTTCCTTTGTCTTGTCAGACAGTTAGCTCTGTCTCTTCAATGCAGGAAGTGTGCTGGGCTTCACCTGGGATCCTCCACCTTGCACTGCAGACTGTAAACTCTTAGAGCGACAGAAGGGCTCATCTCATTTGTTCCCCACCTTTCAGAGATCACACTTCCCTTTGTTCCCTGAATTCCAGTGTATTGAAAATGGTAATTTAATGCATTTTTCCTATTTTTAAAAATTTCAGATGGTAGGGTAAGTCTCTTCCTGTTATTTAATCTACTACAACAGCAGAAGTCACTATATTTTTATTACGTTGTTTTTTGCTTTATTATAGATCTATAGATTATCATTTAAAAAATTGTTCATGTGTTTTGGTGTACTGTTTAAGCACTCTTTGGCTATTTCAGACCTCCAAAGGTATTTCCTTTATTTTTACTTTAAATGTTTCGGTTTACATTTTACATTTAGGTCTGCAATCAATCTAGATTGAATTTTGTATACAGTGTAAACAAAAAATAAAATTCTAAGCCTCCCAATCATCTGAATGGACCCCTTCTCTTGGCAAAGGGCATTCCAAGATAATGTGAAAAACAAATTAAGGCCATGACGGGAATGGAGTACTGAACATCCCTCACTATACTCTTTTCCCTTTTGGAATTACTGACAGAATAGACTCTTTAAGTCTGATAAGAAACATTTACAGTCTATTATCTCTGAAGCCTGCTACATGGAGGCTTTATCTGCATGATAAAACCTTGGTCTCCATTCTCCCTCATTGTAACCCAGACATTATTTTCTATTAATAATATCTCTTTCAACAATTTGCCAATCAGAAAATCTTTGAATCCACCTATGACTTTGAAGCCCCCACTTCCAGTTTTTCTGCTTTTCCAGACCAAACCAATGTACATCTTACATGTATCAATGAACACTTTATGTCTCCATAAAATCTATAAAACCAAGAGGTGGCCTGACCACCTTGGGCACATGTTCTCAGGATCTTCTGAGGGCTGTGTTATGGGCCACTGATCACTCATATTTGGCTCAGAATAAATCTCTTTAAATATTTTAGAGTTTGACTGTTTTGTCAACAATGGAGTGAAGTAGGGGGTCAAAAACATTTTTTCATATGGACATTTAATTGACCTAGCATTACTTATTGAAAAGACCATTCTTGGCCGGGCGCGGTGGCTCACGCCTGTAATCCCAGCACTTTGGGAGGCTGAGGCGGGTGGATCACGAGGTCAGGAGATTGAGACCATCCTGGCTAACATGGTGAAACCCCGTCTCTACTAAAATAAAATAAAATAAAAATTCGCCGGGCACGGTGGCTGTAGTCCCAGCTACTCAGGAGGCTAAGGCAGGAGAATGGCATGAACCCGGGAGGTGGAGTTTGCAGTGAGCCAATATGGCACCACCGCACTCCAGCCTGGGTGACAGAGCGAGACTCCGTCTCAAAAAAAAAAGACCATTCTTTCTGCACTTCACTGCTGTGTCACTTTGTCATAAATCAGGTAAATGTACATCTGTTACTTTGTTTATGGACTTTCCGTTCTGTCTCAATTCTCAAATTGACTATAATTTCATCATTACCATACATTTCTAATTAGTATGGTTTATAAGGATCTTAATATATGTTAGTAAAGCCTCTAGTTTTAAAATTAATTCTTTTAAAATATTTCCTTATCTACTCATTGGCCTTTGCATTTCCATATGAATTTTAGAATTAACTTATTAATTTCTTCAAAATGGGATTTTGAGTAGGATTACACCGAATTGACAGATTAATTTGGGGGAAATTAACATGTTTACATAATGTCTTACCATCCAAGAACATGGTATATCTTTCCATTTATTTAGCTCCTATTAACTCCTCCCAATAATGTTTGGTAGTTTTCAATGTAAGGTGTTGTACATTTTGGCCTGCTCAATATTTTAAAAGTTGCTTATATAAATAAGGACCATTAATTCATTTTCTCCTCCTAAGATCTCACAATGGTAAGAAAAACCAGACATGGTCTCTGTCTTCTTGAAGCTTATAGTCTAGTGATATTGAAAATATTATCATATTCATAGTGCAAGTATTATAGTAATTTCATATAATTAAAGCAACCATATAAGTCACATTAAATTAATATTGGTAATTTGAATTCTATAATTTTATGACTTTATTTTTGCTTTATACATTTATTTAGGTTTTATTATATAAGATCAACAGGTTTAACTGCATGATAAAAATATTTTAACATTGGGAGATCAACAAGAACTTTTTCCTTTTTGCAAAATGTCTTATATCACTCAAGTTTGAAAACCAGTTTAAGGAAATGGTTTTTGGCTAATTTATGTTAATTTCCAAATTAAATGTCAAACATAGATGTAATCATAGACACAATAACTCAAAAAACTGTTCAAAAGTAGCCTCTAAGTCTTTGGATAAAGATTTCAGTTTCTGATGGAATTTTCTCCTGAAGGTAGAAGAAGAAAACCTTCTACTTAAAACTCTTTTTTTCAGTGTAACATGTCAGAGGAAAAATGCCGACATATCAAAAGACAGAATTGTTAGCTCCAAATCTATTATACTCTATGAAAAGTTAACTTGTGGTTTTTAATCATTTGTATTTGGGCCATTATTCATACCTGGTTAAAACATCAACATTATCTTGGTAGTGTTCATCTGAGAAAGAAAAATTATATAAATATATGAGGTATTTGTTTTGCATTGAGCTTACAACCAGTGTGTTTTAAATAATTTTTTTGAGACGGAGATTTGCTCTGTCACCCAGACTTGAGTGCAGTGGTACAACCAAAGCTCACTGCAGCCTTGACCTCCTGGGCTCAAGCAATCCTCCTGCCTCAGCCTCCTAAGTAGCTGGGACAATAGGCATCCACCACCATGCTGGCTATTTTTCTTTTTTTAATTGAGACAGAGTCTCGCTCTTTGACTCTGGCTGGAGTGTGGCAGCATGATCATGGCTCACTGCAGTCTCAAATTCCTGGGGTCAGGCAATCCTCCTGCCTTAGCCTCCCAAGTAGGTGGTACTATAGGTGCATGCTACCATGCCTAGCTAATTTTTTAAAAATTATTTTTAGGGACAGGGTCTCACCATGTTGCCCAGGCTGCTCTGAAACTCCGAGGCTCAAGGGATTTTCCTGTCTTGGCCTCCCCCCAAAAAAAACAAAAAAAAAAGCTCACCTAGCCCTGGTGAGCTTTTTATTTTTTGTAGAGATGGGGGTCTCACTATATTGCCTAGGCTGGTCTTGAACTCATGGCTCAATAGATATTCCCACCTTGGCCTCCCCAAGTGCTAGGATTAAAGGCATTAGCCACTGAGCCCCGCCTTAAATAATTTTTGTTGGGGTTTTTTGTTTGTTTGTTTTTGTTTTTATATTTGGTCTACCTCATAGAATCTTTGGAGAAGTATAGTTTCAGCAATTTGGTAGGGGGAATTAAATTGTAAAGTAAGGCAAGATGCAAGCTATATCTATATAAATGCCTAATATTTGGGCAAAAAGTAAAGAATCTAGAATTAATAAGATTTTTCCAAATAGATGTATTCAACATCATGTAATTTAAATATTCAGATCTATGACCACTTTCTCTTCTTTTCCTCCAGATATCTGGCATACATAACAATGGTGATGATTTCAAATACCAGGCACTGTGTTTTATAAATATGTGTTTAACTGAACTAAATTTTCTTATGAATGTGGAGAAAATTTTTTTGGTCAAAACAAAATTAATACTGTTATTTTTGAGAAGAAAACAAATTAAAAATAATTTACATAAAGGTAATAGTCATCTTACTATATTTATAAACTCATTATGAAAATTCTGAAAATGTAATGGCTTTGAAATCAGGGCAAGGAGAGGCCCTGCTCATTTCAAGGTGTTATTCTCCAACGAGTGACTAACAGGGAAGGTATGTGACTCTTGGGGCATCCCTGCAGGTACAGTGAATGAGCAAATTCTTAGCAGCATTATGACATCACCAGGGAGCGTGACTTGGGTCAAGAGCTTGGCAGGAGGCTTTGGGAACAGTAGAATCAACAGCAATCAAGGCAAGCCAACATACTGGCCACCATAAAACTGAAAAGAGAGCTTATTGTACCTCATGCACAGCAGCAGGTTTAACAGAAAAGTAGACATGTTTATAGTCCCAGATTTACAGCACACCTTATAAACACCTTATTACATAGAATCCAGTCTGCTGTCCCAGAAACTAAGAATGTGACTTTGTTAAGCAGTAGGATTTGTTGACATAAATGTCTTGACTAAGTTTGCCATTGTGGTTAACCAAAACGCATTTACTCCTGGGAAAGTAAACACAAGCAAACAAAATGCCTCTTATACTACAATACAGTAAGTTTCAAATTGACCAAACTTAATGCTATGACATAAATATGCTTAATGTTTATGGAATTTTTTAGAAACCTTTTGCCATGTTAGGCTTACCGTCCTGTATAAGTCTTACTGAATGGGAATGTGTTTTCAGAATTACATGTACTTAAAGACTTCATCAGAAATATTCAGACAACCTGCCATGAATACTAGGGCTGACCATGCAGCAAATAAAATGGGTCATGGTCTCCTCAGACATTAATGTGGATAAATCAGTTCTGCACCATGTAATAGCTACACACTGAAATGCTTACCAACAATTAAAATTAGAGAACTAATGGAAAATAATGTTGAATAAATATTATAAAACCACATGAAAATATGTTCAAGGAAGGCAAAGTACCTGGTTGAAACCCACAAAGTTGAGAAAATTTCTAGGGAATAATGAAAATTCAGACTGATTTTCTGATGCTTAAAACTTCATCCATTTAACAGTGGATACAATCCCTTGTTTTGGGGTAGAGTTTTGAAATTACAGACTTACAGGACCATTGGTGTGTAACCAAATAAACTCAGCAGCTTTCCTATCCTTTCAGCCTTCTAGTTAGCCCTCACCAAATCTCAAAAATTCTATAGTAGGAAAGTTCTTTATGGTCAGATATAAATGGACAGCTATGATTACATAGTCTGGATCTAAAATGATAAATTCTCTCCCAACAAAATATATATCAATAAAGATCTGTGGGAAATTATTAAGCAGATGGCATGTTTGCGATTGACAGAATAAAAAGTGAACAAATATACAGATATTTATTTGCCAAATCCAACAAACCAGATTCTAGAAATGACAAGAGACCTAGAAATCTTTCTAATAGAACCATGTGACTTTAAAAGCCATGGCAAAGGAAAAATGACCACATGAAGTCATTAAAACAATTTTAAAAGTTTGTAATATGGGAGATGTGGTTCTGCAGTAGCATATTCAAGGATGATATTGGGGGTTTAGTTGGCTAAGCTCCGACAAGTTTTCCCCAAATCAAATTCAATTATAGGCCAAATTAAGGGGTAGAATGTTCAAAGTGAAAGAGTTGATGCTTACAGTCAACATGGGGATTACTTTTTACAGTTCTAGGCACACAAATTAAAACTGACATTGACAAAGTGAAGCAAGTTCAAAGGAAAGAAATTAGAATAAGGAGATTAGGCCCACATATTCTCACACTGTGATAAAGTTGAAAAAAATCAGGGGATATTTAGTTTGTAAAAAAACTATAAGTTTGTGGAGGAATATGATCATTGACCCCAATACTTACATGGAATAGAGCACAGTCTAGTTCTGTTCTAGTAACAATAAATAGAGGTTACAAGGAGACCATTAAAATATAAGAATGATTTTCCAAATAGACAGTTAAAGCTGTCCCAAATTAAGATGGCCTTTCTAGGGAGGATAGGCACCACTGAAAATATTGAAAGACTGAACAATCCAGTGGTGGTTACTATAGAATGGACTGAAGCACTGGAAAGGGGGAGTATATAGGGTAGTTTTCAAATGGTTCAGTGGATCCTTAATATCTGCAAAAAAAACCCAGGAGACTGCGTAATACGTTAGTTTCACCTCTCCAGCCATAGTAGTTTTTACTAATTTTATTTTATATACGGTGTTCCACTGATGATTTCATTTCAAAAAGGCATGTGCTGTTTAAAAATCTTGCAAATCATTAGAGAAGATGATTTCTGAAGTCAATTCTGGTGTTATTCTATGATTCAGATCTGGCAGAATTCCATCTTTATGGTGTGAGTAGCTCTGTTTAATAAAATTCTGGTGCTCAGAAGGCTCAGAGAACCACATGTGAAGGAACAGCAGTAAACATGATGGTTACTACCAAGCCTGTGACTTGGGCAGGGGAAAAATTGATATGCAGAAAGATAGGAAAGGCAACATTTAAACCAAAAGGAAAAAAAATCCCCACAGCCTTGAGATGTAAGACATTGGAGTGTTTTCCAGGAGTGAATGTTGTTCACAGCATTGTGAAAGAGAAAATACCCTGGGCCTCCAAGGGTCTTCTAAGTGCTGATACTACTCAAATCAGATTTTATTTTCAGTGGAGCACTAATTTTATGAGTTACTTGCCAAAAACCTGAGCCTCTTAGGACAGGGAAGAAGGCTGATTTCATTTCTGAGCATTTTAAGACCTCTGGCATAATTCCAGACAAAGAGTGCATCCTTCTTTGGCCATCCTCTTCCATAGAAAGGGAGTTGAAAATTTAGAAGTATTTTCCCAGACATGATCTCATTTTGTCTCTCAACAATGACCTGCGGGACAAAAGGACATATAATACATTTTTATCCTCATTTCCCACATGATAGAATTAAAAATCAGAAACATTAAGTGACCAGCCCAAATCATACTGCTACTAAGTAGAGGGGCCAGGATGAAATCTGCATCTTTTTCACAAGTCTAAAACTCTTCTGCAGTATCCTCAGCACATGATTTCTTCAACTTAAGGGCTCTGATTGGGCTCAGGGTTTCCTTAAACATTGTGTTCCTTTTTATAATTTCTTTGTGTTTGACATACAACTAACTGCTATTTGACATAGCCTTGGGCTTGAATATATATGTGGACAAAAAAAAACCCACTTGGATTCAAATAGTAACATCTCTATTAAAAATCAACAGTCCTCTAGAAATAAATAGGTCTATTAAAAAAAAAACCTTAATTCAATGACTCAGCAAATTGTACTGTGATAGCTTGTAGTAATTATTTTTTATTTTTGTTTTTGTTTTTTTAAGTGTCTATGGTAAGAGAAGTATGCAGGAAAACATCAGGCTTTGCATGCCCTTTAATTTTCATTACCTCTTCTACTTCTTGACAATGTCTGGCCTCTGCCAGCCTGCTGAATGTCTGGCAGGTGAACTAGTCTTGGCAAAGCACTTGGGGTTTTATCAGCTGAAAAACAAGTGTAAAGTCCAGTTGGAAGCTAGATTCCCCCCCAAGTGGTGCCCTTAAAGTGGATCAATTTTTCTTCACTTTTTAGTCAAGATTTTTTTTTGGTTTAAATGTTGACTTTCCTATCTCTCTGCATATCAAACTCTGGTTTGAGTCTTCAAAGTTCAGACTGCCAGGTTCTTGGGTGCAAGAATTCCTTACAAAAAAACAAATGCCAGAATGGCAGTAAATAGGAGAATTTAATCCATTTATATTCAAGGTAATTACTGTCAAATAAAGACTTAATACTGGCATTTTGTTCATTGTTTTCTGGCTGTTTTTCAGATCCTTTGCTCCTTCCTGTCTTGCTGTCTTCCTTTGTGATACGATGATTTTCTGTTGTGGTATCTTTTGAATCCTTTCTGTTTTCTTTTGTGTATCCACTATAGGTTTTTACTTTGTAATTATCATAAGGCTTACATAAAACATCTTGGCTTATAATAGTCTATTTTAAGTTGATAATAGCTTAACTTCAATAATGTATAAAACTCTACACTTTTACTCTCCTTTATATTTTTGATGTCACAATTTATATCCTCTTATTTCTGTATCTACAAACAAATGATTGTAGCTGTACTTACTTTTAATATTCTTTGTTTTTTAACCTTTATACTAGTTATAAATAATTTACAAATCATCATTACAGCACAAGTTGTGCATTCCTAATCTAAACATCTGAATTCCAAAATGCTCAAACTCCAAAACTTTTGAGCACCAATTTGACCCCAGAAGTGGAAAATTCCACACCTGACCTCATGTAATGTGTCATAATCAAACTCCAGCATAATCAAACTACAGGTGCACAACACAGTTTATTTAGGGTCCCCAAGGCAGTTAACCTTTTAATCAAAACACAGCATTGTAGTGGAGAAAAAAAGGCTTCTGTTGTTTGTTATTGCTATGTTGAACAGCTGATGTTGATATTCTGGTGATTATATTCTGTAGATATTCTGTGCTGCTTAGCTACCCAGAACATACTATTATTTTTTTTTACTATATTAATGGTATGTCATATTTTTTACTGTTAAGTACTGATGTGTGAATAAACATAAGAAAATGATTGCTTATAGGTAGCATATAAATTCAGAGTCAGGAATGATGATGATGACAACCACAGATTCTCTACATGGGTGGCTGAGGTAGTGACACCTTTACTTTCTGATTGGTTCAATGTATACAAGCTTTGTTTCATGCACAAAATTATTTAAAATGTTGCATAAAATTATCTATAGGCTACATGTAAAGATATATGTGAAACAAATGAATTTTGTGTTTAGACTTGGGTCCTATCCCTAAGATATCTCATTCTGTCTATACAAGTATTCCAAAATCTGAAACTTAAACACTTTGATCCCAAGCATTTTGGATAAGGGATACTCAACCTGTATTAGAATATTCTAAATTTGACTATGTACTTACTTTTACCAGTGAGTTGTATACTCTCATATTTTAATTAGTATCCTTTTATTTCAGCTTGAAAATCTCCCTTTAGCATTTCTTGTTAGGTTTAGTGGTGATGAACTCTCTCAGCTTTGTCTAGGAAAGTCTTTTCCTTTCCTTCATTTTTATAAAACAGATTTGCTGGGTAAAGTTTTCTTAGTTGACAGTTCATTTTTTTTTTTTTTTTTTTTTTTTTCTTTCAGCACTTAGGCTATATCATCTCACGCCCTCCAAGCTTGCAAAGTTTCTACTGAGAAATCTGGTCATAGTCTTATGGTGGTTCTCTTATCTGTGAGAAACTTCTTTTTTCTTGCTGCTTTCACAATTTTCTCTTTGTCTTTGATTTTGACTGTTTGATTATAATATGTCTTGGTGAAGTCTTTCTTGGGTTGAATCTGATTGTAGACTTTTGAACTTTATATACCTAAATGTCCATATTTCCCTCCAGATTTAGAAAGTTTTCAGCCATTGTTTCTTTAAATAAGCTTGTGCTCCTTTTTCTCTCTCCCTTCCTTCTGGTATATTATAATGCAAATATTAGCTCTCCTGATAACACCATCAATAAATCCCATAGATATTCTTCATTCCTTTTCATGCTTTTTTCTCCCCTGATTGGACATTTTCAAATGATCTTTCTTTAATTTCACAGATTTTCTTCTGCTTGATGAAGTCTGCTGTTGACATACTCTATTGCCTTCTTTAATTCATTCATTGTATTCTTAGCTTCAGAATTTTTTTAAAAAATAATTTCTCTTTATTGAACTTATAATTTTGTTCATGGTTTGTTTTTCAGATTTCATTGTTTTTCAGATTTTGTTCATGGTTTGTTTTTCAGATAGAGTTGTCTATTGGTGTTCTCCTGCTGTTTGTTGAACTTCCTCAAAATTATTATTTTAAATTATTTGTCAGGCAATTCATAGTTGTTCATTTATTTGGGTTGGTTACTAGCATATTATCATGCTCCCTTGTTGGTTTCATGTTTACTTGATTTTTTAAGTGTGTTCCCTGAAGTTTTGCATTGTCATCTTTGATTTGAAGAAACAGTCACCTCCTTCAGTCTTTACTGACTATCTTCAGGAGAGAAATTTTTTCACCGAAAAGCATGGCTAGTGATTCTGAGGCTCTCTCTGACCTTTTCTGTGGCTGCATCTGCTCCACATCTCTTGTTCCCTCTAATATGGACATTCTTGAGATATTTTGCCTTCTTTCAATCCTGCAAAGCCAGGCTGGGTGCTAAAAGCCTCCTGCCTGTTTTCCCTATGGCAGTGCTCTGAAATGTTCAAGTTTGAGTGCCTTCTCCTAATCCTGCAGAGTCCAGATGGCTGTCTGCACAAGATGCTTGAATTGCTATCTGTGAAGGTGTGCTGGGGAGCTAGCCTGGTGTGGATGGTGAGCCGTGGTGTGTTTAGAGTGTCTGTGGATCAGTTGGGAGGTGTTTAAAAGTCAAAAATTCCCAAGTGGCTCATGGGAAGGCTTCCCAATAGAGTCTGCAGAGTGATTAGCAGAATATGTGGCCTCTTCTCCCTGCTCCTGGTGTCTTCCAACCACTTAGTTGTGCCAATCACCTCAGTATTCTGGGTGGGATGATAGTGGGCCTCTTGGACAGTGTCCTGCGTAGCTAGGGGAGCAGGACACTAACTCACTATGCTCTTATTTTCCTGTTGGAGAAATTGTGTGCTGAGGATGGTGTCTTTCAGCACTGAACTGTGCTGCATTGGGGGAGGAGTGACATGGGTAAAGTAAAACTCTTCTTCTTATCCTCCTCAGTGTGACTATTCTTACATTTTTTTCTCTAATGGTGTGCTGGAACTTCTTCACTGTATTCCCTGACTCCCACAAATGTACACTCATCAGTGGTAGTTGTCAAAATCAATGCTTCCATGGGGGATGATGGTAGAAAGTTCCTATGCTGCCATCTTTCTGATATCACTCCTCATTTCCAGCTCTTCATGTTTCTTCTTATATTTTTTATCTGAGCTCTGCTTGTCAGTCTTGTTCCCTGCACTCCAATGTATCCTGAGGGTATATTTCTGTTCTTCACCTTTGTAGTTAGTTTCACAAAAGCAAGAACCCAGATGGATCCTAGAGTTAGCAGTAGAGTCAAAAGTCAAAGTGTGGTACTTGAAGATGAGTTTTATGAAATATTCTGGTATAAAGGGTTCCATTTTCAACCAAACACTAAATCCCTTTTGTTAAGAATCATAGCGCATATGTGATATCGTATGATTAAGAAATGAATTGTTCTTTGTTTAACCCAGCAATTCTCAAAGTTAGCCATGTGCTTATCCCTTGCTTACCTTCTCCCTTCTCCCCTCTGAATTGAAGAGAGGAGTGGAAGGGAGGAGGCATCCTGGCAAGCTGCATTTTTCAGGCTTCCATGTCAACTAGCTTTCTGATGCTGATGTGAGGCTCTGGTGGGAGATTGGAGGATAGAAAGCAAGAAAAAGTCAGGGTATTCTTCCTGCCCTGATCCACCCAGTGCTTCAGTGGAGTCTTCCGCAAAAGCAGTGCTTCTTCCATAGGAAGGACAGACAGATAGATTCTCAGTGGTTCCAAGTTCTACTGGGTAGCTCCAGATCCATTTTGTTCTTTTGTACTAAGAGAAGTAAGGGTTTCCTGTTACTGCTAATCTATGAGTGAGTTGTTTTGCAAGTGGTAGGCCAGATGGTTTTCTGAAAGGATCTAGCATTTTGCATGCCAGGACTCATGAAACATGCTCACTGTCTTTGTAGCACAGCACTATTTGCATAGATGTCAGTATAGTGGGATTGTTGGTTATCAGCTTCATGAAATCTGCCTCTGCATCATGCTTCTAGATTTTCAGAGATCTATTAATCCAGATAAGTGCCTTGGCCAGTTTGTTGGCAAGCAGTATGTTCTATCCTAAGGCTTTTGAGCAACTGGGTTTCTAGATCTGGATCTGTCCCTACTGCCTGGAGAAAAGCTTTCGTATCACCACTGACACCTTCTCACATTTGTGAGGTTGCCGATAAATGCCCATATTCTCTACAGCGATAGAAAAATGACGGCTAGTCCATACCAGATCCTGAGCTCTGCCCCACAAGAATATCCCATTTGGAGACGAAGACGGGGCCTCTCCAAACAAGTCTGAGACAATATATTAAGTCACTGATTCCTGGGTAGCATTGACTGCTACACCTTTTCCTGCAAAGATCAGTATCAAGTATGGTAGGTTAATATTGGCCCCCAAAGATATTTATGTTCTAATCCCCAGAACCTGTGAATATGCCACCTTACATGTCAAAAGGACTCTGCATATATGATTAAATTTAGGGTTTTGAGATGTGAGATTACCTTGGATTATCAGGTGGACCTAACGTAATCACAAGGGTTGTTATAGAGAGATGCAGGAGCGTCAGAGTTAGAAGAGACGTGATGACAGAAGCAAAGTTGGAATGATGCAGACCATGAGCCAAGGAATGCAGGCAGCCTTTAGAAGCTGGAAAAAGCCAGGAAACAGATATTCCCCTAGAGCTGTCAGAAAGAACACGGCGCTACCACCCCATCTTATATTTCTTATCTCTAGATCTATATATATTTTTTTCATTTTAAGCCATTAAGTTTGTGGTAATTCATTATAGCAGTAATAGAAAACAAATATACCAAGAGTCTGCAGGGAAAATACAACTTGGGTAACTAAAAATTTGGAGATTTCCTTCTGCCTCTCATACAGTCTAAGTTTTTATAAGAGGATTACATGGAGCCGTTCTCCCCATCCACTTGCTTAGTTGAGGCTGGTTTGTCATTCTCAATTCAATCACACCTACTGTTCTTTGGAATAATAGTTTCTGTAATAATAATACATGCTAGGTGATTTTTTCCTCCTTCCTTATACATCAGTATACAATTTGGTGGAAGGTTAAAATTTAACATAAATTCCAAATGATTCTCCACATTATCAAACTTGCATACCTTCCAAATGCAGTGCCACAGAGACTTTGAAGAGGCGCTAACATTATTAGCAATCTTCTGAATGCAAGGATACCCAACTTGAACAGCAGAGGGGAATTTTTTGGAAGGTTAGCAAGTATCTCACAGAACAGGAGCAAAGCCTTAAAAGCCAAGCCTTGGAAGGCAAGACTAGGGCAGGAATCAGAGCCAAAAATATAGTCAGGACAATCACATTAATACAATCTCAATGTCTTCCTCCCTCCAGCCTTCCTTTCTCTTTTTCTCTCTCTGATTTAGTCTTTTTCTCTTCTCAGTTTTCTCTCTCTTTTTCTGTCTCTTGCTCTGTCTCTATTTTCTCTCTCTTAACATACTGCCTTCTTTCTGAACATCAGTTTTGTGCTCCCTTCAAAAGGCAGATCTTCTATACAATCAGACACAGCAGCTAGCAATAGCTCGGGCTCTTTCAGGGTCACAGAAGGAAGAAAGTTTTCCCCAGGGAAACACAGTGATTGGTCAGGCTAGAGTCATGTGCCAAGGTTGTGGGATTGTGTAAGAAAATGGAGGATACTGTTTGGACTCCGTGTTACTTCAGTGAGAAAAGGAAAGGGGTGGTGGGGGGTAGTGGGGGCAATGTTCAAAAGAAGAATATAGAAGGCAGGCTGCAGATAAATGTCCATTTGAGGCTTTCTGGGGTTTTTTTGTTGTTTTTGATAAAGTCTTTCTTCATTGCCTGAGCTGGAGTACAGGGCATGATCATGGCTTACTGTGGCCTCAAACTCCAGGGCTCAAGCAATCCTTCCACTTCAGCCTCCTGAATAGCTGGGACTACAGGCATGCACCACCAGGCCTGGCTAATTTTTAAATATATTTTTATAGAGATGGTGTCTTGTTATGTTGCCCAGGCTGCTCTCAAACTCCTGGCCTTATGTGATCCCCCCACCTGGACTCTCAAAGTGCTGGGATTACAGGCATGAGCCACCATGCTTGGCCACTGGGTATTTTTAAAAACTAGAGTGAACCTATGGCTGATGACACAGAACATTTCCCCTCATATAGAAAATGTTTAAGTTTGGGCTCTCAGAAAACATCACACAATAAGACCATAAAATTTTTAAATTAAATTGCACAGATGTTATAGAAATATTCTAGTGGTTTCTTTGTATCTGCTCAAATTTATAAACATATATGTTTGTGTATATATATGTATGTACAGAGACATTTGAAATTTTCATTTATAATTCTCATTTGTAAAAGAGATTTATTCAGAAACATTTAAATTCAGCACTACCAAGAAAATTGCTTGTCTACTCTTCTAAGACTTTAATAACATGAGTTTCCTAAACATGACATAGTCAGGTAGATAAACATATTGTAGAACTAAAATGAATAATTGTTGATTTATTCACTAATTTTATAAATGCTCCTAGATTTAAAACTTCAGCAGTACCTGTTTTCTTTGACACATATTCCTGAGGCAATTGGTCTTAAAATATTTTAAAATCTGTAATGGGAAGCAAATAGAGTCAGCCTATTAGGAAGTATCTCCCAGTAGAAATTCTCTGTGGACCTGGTTTAAGAAACAAATCTCATAACTATATAATATCATTTATACTGTTGGTAAGAGTTAAAATATTTAAAAATATGTGTTACCTTGAAACATTTAAATAAGCTTCCTTTAACATTGTTTATATTGTTATTTACCTAGGAAGATTCCTTTTTAATAGACATTACAGAGGGATGTTTGTATCAAGTCTTTATCCAAATAATGTGATTCTATGAGGGCAGTCTTGGTCTGAATGAACAAGCTTCCCATAATTTGATCTCTCTATGTAGGCAGCGATGAAGAAGCTTGCATCAAGGAAGAGCTTCAAATCAACAGCAAGATTAATGAGTGCTACAAAGATCTGATCTTACTTTACACAGTAGGGTTATATATACATTTCCATTCCTTGATATTACTGAAGGCTCACTGAGCATCACAGAAATACTACTCTGGTTTGGCTGCAGAAATGCTCTCTGGCTTAGAATTGCCTGTATTTTAAGGGAATAGTCCTCTTCTTAAGCCTGGATCTAGGAAAGGGTACTGCAGAAATGGTAGTTTTGACATACTGTGACACCTAAGGTGCTCAGTTTGAGCATGCCATGGTTTTGGCAATGATAAATGGCAAACACTTATATAACAGTTACTACACGCCAAGCAGGCCTGCAAACAAATTAGACATCCCACAAGTAGTCAGCATAAGCCCAACCACTAAAATATCTACAAAATCAGTGCTTACATGATTGGCCATTAGCTCAAAACTGTTTTTTTATATGTGAAATATAGGATAGTGAAATATCATGAGCTGTGCAGTCTGTTTGGTTCCATCATTTACCATCTGGATTCAGAAAAAATGAGCCTTTTAGAACCTCAGTTTCCTCATCTTGAAATGACAGAACATATGCCTACTCCCCTTCCAATGAATAGGGGCCAAGGAAAGTCTGAATGGGATGACCAGAACAATGGTGCTAGAGCTGAAGTTCAGGTCTTCAACAGAGACTTTGGCAGAGAGTATCAGCCTTTAGTTGGCCAGTAAGGAGGAGTGTAAGTCAGCATCCCTATCAAAGATAGTTACCAAAGTGAGATATACATCTGATGATACCCCAGGGCTCATCCCAACTCTGGGAAGCTGAAACCACCAATTTAGCATTTGCTGATTTTCCTGATCACTATACTTGGGTAAGAAAAGTGTAAGAATTCTAAAATTTGATATAAACGTTAGAGAAAGAGATTGAATTTCTTCATTAACTCAACATACTTTAGGTTACAAGGAAAAGGCTTAGTGGATTTGCTAGCATGCACATTCTCTAAAACATCTCAGCTATCTAAGACGAATTTACATTAGAATGGGAGAATTTATAAATTGGGGAAATATCCTAGAAGGCCTTTGAAAAGGGGTATTATAGTTTGGTTTGGGGTTCACATTCACTGAGTAACAACAAAAATGGCTTATTGGAATTTAGTTATTGTTTTGAAACTATTACAAATACATTTAAATACAAAAATTGCTCTCCTCCATGGAAACCTGTGTGTTCCTACAATAGTTTTTAATGCATACCAATTCTGTTCATGGCCATTTTGTTTTTATTTGCATTCCAATGTTAATAGTGAGGACAGAGACAACTGCATAAATAAAATAAAATTAAAAACATTTTAAACTCATAATAGTGAGTACATTTTGATAAAAAGTGAAGAAGGTTAGGTATCTTGAAAAAAACTTCCCACTAAAAACAGAGTGCTCAATGAAATATTGTATATGCTTTTTAAAATGTAAAACTCCTTTGTACTCACAAAGAAAGTAGAATGGAAAACTGCAGCTAATTATTTAGCTGCCTTCAGAGAATTTGACAATTTCTATGCCCAGAGTCTTGGGTATTAAAGGTGTAGGTATTAAAAGGGGTAACAAGATGTGGAATTGGACCAGATTAAAGCTGAGTTCCCTAAAGACCCTCAACCTCAGGAAAAGTTTGCTGTTTTATTCTTTATACATTTTTCATATTTAAAATATTGTATAATAAGTTCCAAAAGGCATTAAAAGAGTGGAAAACTACACTTTTGTTCTTGAGGGTCATCTAAACTAATTCTTATTCACTTAGCTAAATATTAAAGTGAATTTTTACTTTAAAAATTTAAAAAGTTTTGTTCTAAATTTTTTTTTGGATTGGGGTCTTGCTCTGTTGCCCAGGTTGGAGTGCATTGGTATGATCATAGCTCACTGCAGCCTTAAACTCCTGGGGTCAAGCAATCCAATCCTCCCACCTCAGATTCCTGAATAGCTGGGACTACAGGTATTTGCCACCACCCTGCCTGGCTCCTCTTTTTAGGGATGGTGTCTTGCTATGTTGCCCAGGCTGGTCTCAAACTCCTGGCCTCAACAAATGCTTCTGGCTCAGCCTCCCAAGGAGCTGGGATTACAAGTGCAAGCCACCATGCCCAGCTACAACCATTTTTAATTCAATAATGTTGACACCTAGTGGTATAATCAACACTTAGACAATTGGTTCTAAAGGATGAGAGGTATGACATGAATAAGCCCATATACTAGCTATCTAAAAGTAATTTCTATTTTTTGTTGGTTTTACAGTCTGCTTATTCAACCAAAATAAGTGGAGTACAGGGTCTTCTGAGTAATTGAATACATATAATGCGTGGGTTGAAGCCACTGCCTACATACCCCAACTTCTCCAGTTTGTACTGCTCTTCCTGGTGCTGATAATCAAGAAGATTCCTCTGGTTTTCCCTTCAATGAGATAAACCTCACACCAGTGCAGATGGCCCACCCAGGGAGCACACAAGCTCCTAAATGACTAGATTCTAGTAGTAAATGATCTTCCTTGGGTCTGTCATAGATGGAGACTGGCCTTGGTAGTGAAACCACTTGGCAAAACTGGATGCATCTTCTCAGATTCTGTGTCTTGGAGCATAATCTGAAACAAGTAAAAGTGAGAATCAAAATGTTAGCACTCCTGATGAGATGGAATATAGATTTTTTTTCTTAATAAGAACAACAGCCTTCATTCTGTGCCAAAAATATTCTAAACACTTTCTTTATCTTGTTTAATCCTTAAAACATTCCAGAAGAAAGATAGAACAATTTCTATTTTATAGGCGAGGAAATTGAGGCTCAGAGATATTAAGTATGTAGCCAACATGTTAAGATGTTGGCATAGTTAGTTGTGGAGCCAGGATTTAGACCAAGGCAGTTCTTCTCCCCAAATATAAGGTTGTAGGCCTTTTATGTTTTTCAGCCATCAAGGAAGATGGCTTTGCCAGGCCAATGGGGGTATATTGGCTTTTTTCATCTCAGTTAACCTTGGGATAAGTGCTAGGGAAATACCTAGCTTATATGAAAAGAATCTTTTTGTCCTGGTTTTGATCTAGTTCCCTGGCAGGCTGGTTAAGACTTGTCTTAACACATACATTTCTCTTGCCAAAGCACACGTGGTATGTTTGGACATATGGTCTCATTTTTATGATCTTTTAACCTTCACATATTTTAAATATTTCACGGTGGGATTAATTATTTGTGGTGACCAAGATTGGCAGCTGCTCTTATGGGGCCATGTTTGGAATCCCTAAGGAATGAGAGGGTTGATACTCTGTGGAACATGACTTTTAAAGGTAAATATATAAATATAAATATAAAGGAGAAATTTCTGACATACTTATTAATGATCAGAGCCTAGTGATGTCTTATGGTAAATTGGTACATTTACTCTGAGAACTATCACTATAAATGGTTTTGAAATTAGCCTTATTGTGCTTCTAACCTTTAAAAAATGTATACATATTGGGTAATCTGAATTGCTTAGAAAATGACCATCTAACTCATCCTTGCATTTTATGCTCTGAATGAATAGTTGAACTGGAAGCATTAAAATATTGAAAACAGTAAGATTGGCTAAAGGACTTCAACTTTATTGAGCCTTAAAACTATGCCTCAGGTAAACCTGATGGTGAGATTTCTAACCTCATAGTATTCAAATAATTTTAATGCAATTTTAACTGCAGAATGGGATGGTAAACCAAATTCTTATCCATCTTATCCAAAGTAGCCCTTTGACAATGTAGACAAAATAAAATTAACAACATTTGTGAAGCACCGAGTAGAGCCCAAATCAGAAGAGGTGTGCTCTTCGAAGACCTTATATAAAACTCATATGGTATATGTACAGCATATGTTTACCATTGCTTAACTGATTAACTTCAACAAACCATGTTGGTAGACTCATATGAGTTTGCATGTAGAAGTAGTAAAGAGCCTAGATTCTGTGGCAGAGTTTCCTTAGGTTTTAATCCACTGAACAAGCTTGTGGGCCTAAATCCTGAATATTTGGAAAGCCTTTTTCCCTACCCTATAAACATGGGTCAATTTTGTCCTCCAGAGAACATTTGGCAATGTCTGGAGACATTTTTGTTTGTTAAACTGGGGAAAAGGATGTCACTGTCATCTAGTGGATAGAGGCCAAGGATGCTGTTAAACATTCAACAATGCACAGGAGAGTGCCCCACAACAAAGAATTATTTGGCCCAAAATACAATAGTTGTTGAGGTTGAGAAACCCTGCTATAAACCAAGATCACCTAAGTTAGTTTTTGTAGATCCCAGGCTATTTCCTGATTAGATCTCAGAAAAGTTTCTTGCACTGTACAGTTAAGTTAAAAATGGAACTGAATAAAGTACCTGGGGAGAATTTAGTCTCCAGGTTGATTAACAATTGTTTTGAAAATGTGAGCTTTGAAACCTTTCTAGATTTGTTATTAACTGTTTTAGCAAGGTCCTCTTTGAATAAATCTAATGTATATTTATTCCATATTCAAAAATATAACTTTTTGATAGCTTAATGTAACCTTTACTGCCTGAAAATACTCACTTATTGAACAGCAGTTCTGGGGTTTTCAGACCAAGTGTCTTAATCCATTTTGTGTTGTTATGACAGAATATGTGATACACAAAATAAATTATAATGAGCAGAAATATATTTCTTACTGTTCTTGCAGGTTGCAAAGTCCAAGATCAAGGGACTGGAATCTTATGAGGGCCTTCTGCCGTGAGGGTCACATCACAGAAGGGCAAGAGAAGACAAGAGAGAATGCAAGAGGAGGACAAACGCATCCTTTTATGATGGCACTAATTCCACTTATGAGGGTGTAGCCCTAATGGCCTCATCACCTCTTAAAGGACCTACTTCTTATTTCTGTTACACTGACAAATTGCAACATGAGTTTTGGAGAGGACAAACATTCAAACCATAGAATTACGCTCCTGCCCACCCCCACCTAAACTCATGTCCTCACACACAAAATACATTCGTTGCTTCCCAATAGTCCCAAAAGTCTTGACTCATTCTAGCCCCAGCTCAGAAGTCTAAAGCCCAGAGTCTCATCTAAATCAAATATGGGTGAAGCCCAAGGCACAATTCATCTTGAGGGAAATTCTCCTCCAGCTGTGAGTCTGTGAAATCAAAACAAATTATGGGCTTCCAAGATACAATGGTAGGACAGACATAGACTAGACATTCCCATATCAAAAGGGGTAAATATGCAAGAAAAAAAGGGGTAACTGGTCCCAAGCAAGTCCAAAACCCAACAGGGAAAACAACATTAAATCTTAAAGCTGGAGACTAATCTTTCTTGACTCCATGTCCCTGGGAACACTGGGGTGGGGGTTGGGCCCCCAACACCTTAGGCAACCCTGCTCTACAGCTTTACTGGACTCAGTCCATGTAGGAGCTCTCACAGGTTGGAGTCTCATTCCTGCAGTTCTCCCACACTGTCATTGCTCACTGGTAGCTCTACAGTTTTGGGGTCTTGGGAGTAGCCCCATCCCCACAGCTCTACTAGGCCTCATGGGGATTCTCCACAATGGTTTATACCTCTTAAAACAGTTACGATGGCAATTAAATTTCAACATGAGTGTTGCAGTGGACAGACAGTCAAACCACAGCACCAATGTTTTACATGAGGAATGGGTGGACTGTAGGTAAGGCTATTTCAGCAAATATTATTATTATGAGTAAAAAAGCATTCATGGCTTTATTACTTATTGTCAGAAATCCTTTATCAGCTCACTGGCACAAGGTAAACATAGAATCCTACTTAAAATTGACATTTAGACAGATTGCTGCATAAAAGAGTCAGGATTAGTAGAAGTGAACTTCCTATTGAATTTTGTACTAGGTTAAAATGGAAAGGCTCTACACTGCCCTCATTTCCATTTCTATCTCCACCCTTTCACTTGTTTCTCAATTATCTGATAGTTCTCTTAAAGGGTTGGATGTGTTTATCCTTTCTCAGTGGATAGAAAACAAATTCTTTATGTGATTTAAAAAAATGTTATTATTTGAAAGAAAAGTAGCTGAAATAAACAACTGGCCCTGTTAGCCAAGTACATCAGATGGAATTCTTAATATTAATCACACTAAGTCAACTCTATTTTTGGCTGTATCCTCTAACCCTACTTGTTTACTTTTAATTAATAAATAATTTATCCCATCAAGTATACTAGGAAGTAGTATTACTGAAGCAAGGTGTGTGGGAGATTTACTGAATTTGTTTTTCCTTTGCTGTTGTTGTTGCTTAGGGATTATAGGTGTTTTAAGCCTTTTTCAGCCTAAAATCATTACAGTCATGCTGTATGGAACAAAGAGAGGGTAGACAGGTATATAGCTTTGCTGAGCAGTGATGTTTAAGCTGAGACCTGAATGACAGCAAGGATAGAGTCATGGGATGATATGCAGGAGAGGTGTTTTAAGTACAGGGCCAGGTTCACCGGCAGAGTTGACCTTAAGAGGAGATTTCTGTGTCTGTGCAGAAGTTGCTCTTTATTCATGCACTCCTTCCCAATGGAGCTCAAATACAGCCTCAGAAACTTTCTCTATGTAGACTTCAGGCAGCAATGATCAAAAAGTCAGATTTTTATTTTAGAAATAAAACCAACCCCTGCCATAGTAATAACAGGATTTCAGGGGCAACGGAACACACCTTTTGTTTCTACTTTGACTTTCTTCTGCCCTCCCCCAGTAAAGATTACACTATCCAGTCTCGTCACTGTTATGTGATATTATTTTTGACTGACAACACTATCATCCCTTCAGCCATTAGAAAGTGGAAATTGATGCTTATACATCCTTTTGAGCTTTCTTCCTATCTGTTCTCTCTTCATGTCCCCTCTATGTCATCCCTTTATGCTCTTACCTTACCTTAAAGAAACTTACCTTAAGATAACTCCCTCATAACATATCTTAATGTAATAAAAGCCATCTGTGACAAACCCACAGCCAACATAATACCGAGTGAGGAAAAGTTGAAAGTATTACCTCTGAGAACTGGAACAAAACAAGGATGCCCACTCTCACCACTTCTATTTGACACAGTACTGGAAGCTCTAGACAGAGCAATCAGACAAGAGAAAGAAATAAAAGGCATCCAAATCAGTAAAGAGGAAGTCAAACTGTTGCTGTTTGCTGATGATGTGATTGTATACCTAGAAAACTCTAAAGACTCCTTCAAAAAGCTCCTAGAACTGATAAATGAATTCAGTAAAGTTTCAGGATACAAAATCAATGTACACAAACCAGTAGCTCTGTTATACACCAACAGAGACCAAGCTGAGAATCAAATCAAGAACTCAACCTGTTTTACAATAGCTGTAAAAAAAATCCTTAGGAATATACCTAACCAAGGAGGTGAAAGACATCTACAAGGAAAACTACAAAACACTGCTGAAAGAAATCACAGACAACACAAACAAGTGGAAACCCAACCCATGTTCATGGATGGGTAGAACCAATATTGTGAAAATTACCATACTGCCAAAAGCTATCTACAAATTTAGTGCAATTCCCATCAAAATATCACCATGGTTCTTCACAGAACTAGAAAAAACAATTATAAAACTCATATGGACCAAAAAAGAGCTCACATAGCCAAAGCAAGACTAAGCAAAAAGAACAAATCTGGAGGCATCACATTATGTGACTTCAAACTATTCTATAAGGTCATAGTCGCCAAAACAGCATGGTACTGGTATAAAAATAGGCACACAGACCAATGGAATAGAATAGAGAACCCAGAAATAAAGCCAAATACTTAACAGCCAACTGATCCTTGACAAAGCAAACAAAAACATAAAGTGGGGATAGGAAACCCTATTCAACAAACGGTGCTGGGATATTTGGCAAGCCACACGTAGAAGAATGAAACTGCATCCTCATCTCTCACTTTATACAAAAATCAACTCAAGATGGATTAAGGACTTAAATCTAAAACCCGAAACCATAAACATTCTAGAAGATAATGTTGGAAAAACCGTTGTAGACATTGGCTTACCTGAAGACTTTATGACCAAGAACACAAAAGCAAATGCAACAAATACAAAGATAAATAGATGGGACTTAATAAAACTACAAAGCTTCTGCACAGTAAAAGAAACAGCAGAGTAAATGGACAACCAACAGAGTGGGAGAAAATCTTTGTAATGTATATCTCTGACAAAGGACTAATATTCAGAATTTACGAGGAAACCAAACAAATTAGCAAGAGAAAAACAAACAATCTCGTTAAAAAGTGGGCTAAGGACATGAATAAACAATTCTCAAAAGAAGATGTACCAAATGGCCAAGAAACATATGAAAAAGTACTCAGCATCACTAGTGACCACGAAAACGCAAATCAAAACCACAGTGTGATACCACCTTACCGGCAAGAATGGGCATAATCAAAAAAATAATAATAATCAATGTTGGTGGGGATGCGGTAAAAAGGGAACACTTTTACACTGCTGGTGGAAATGTAAACTAGTACAACCACTATGGAAAACAGTGTGGAGATTCCTCAAAGAACTAAAAGTAGAACTACCATTTGATCTAGCAATCCCACTGCTGGGTACCTACCCAGAGGAAAAGAAGTCATTATACGAAAAAGATACTTGGATGCATATGTTTACAGCAGCACTATTCGCAATTGCAAAAATAAGAAGCCAGCCCAAATGCCCATCAGTCAAGGAGCGGATAAAGAAATTGTGGTATATATATATACCATGGAATACTACTAAGCCATAAAAAAGGAACAAAATAATGGCATTCACAGCAACTTGGTTGAAATTGGAGACCATTATCCTAAGTGAAATATCTCAGGAATGGAAAACTAAACATCATATGTTCTCACTCATAAGTGGGAGCTATGCTATGAGGATGTAACGGCATAAGAATGATACAGGGGACTCAGGGTAAAGGGTGGGAGGTGGTTGAGAGACAAAAGACTACAAATTGGGTACAGTCTATACTGCTTGGGTGATGGGTGCACCAAAATCTCAGAAGTCACCACTAAAGAACTTATTCATATAAGCAAATACCACCTGCTCTCCCAAAACCTATAGAAATAAAAAATAAAAATAAATTTAAAAACAAACAAAAAACTCCTCCTAAAACTGTTACTTGTAAAATCTGCCCTTTTATCTTTCCGACCTATTAAGGTGAGGTCTAGGCCTTCTGCATATACATATTATGCATGCACATACTGACCACCTATTTGAATCTTAATCCTTAGCGGAGTGGCTGTTTACATTCTATTGATATTGCTGCTATTTTCCCTTAATCGAGGACTAGCAGTTGTACAGAATTTGTGGCAAAATACGTAATACATATGTATACATACCTCTTTAGGTGATTAAATGTTACATATATTCATCCAATTTCTCTGCCAGAAACTACGGATAAAGAGATTAACTAATTTATAGAAGAACACAGAGATGATAAGTGGAAGAGCAAAGAATCAGTCCTGATCTAATCTTAAAGCCAATGCCCTTTACTGCCTTGAAAGACTTCCTTCATGCTGGCTTTTCTTCCAGCCCTTATATTCCTCAATCCAACACTGCCTGAAAGAACTTTCTGGCATGAAAAATTTGTTCTTTAACTGCACTGTTTTTTTTCTGGAAGCCATTTGCCATGTAAGAGCAAGAGCACAGGTCCTGGGGGCAGGGCACAGTTGTGAGTTCAAGAGGCTGGAGGAGTACTGCAATGGCTACAGCACAGACAGAGTGGTGGGAGATCACATCAAATAACGAGCAAGGCCCTCATTGTAAGGCTGTGTGGGTGAAATTTGGATTGCATTCTAAGTGCCACAGTGAAGCAGTAACAAAACCCTTTTCTGAGGAGCCTCTTGACTTTCACTCCTATTGAAACCATCATGCCCTTTATAGGTTCTTCAGCTTGTGAGAAAGGATATTGCCTGAATTAAAAGAACTGGCAATAAGTGAAAATTATTTACAGAGAACAGACAGATAAAACAAAATTCTCAGAATCAGTTCAGTACTTCACGAACAGGGCAGCCAGTTACATATTAAATTGTGAAAGACTGGACATTCCCAAGGTTTTGACTCCAAATTATTTCAGGCCTGGTAGAACTTGGTATATCAGTGGGATCTTTCATAGAGGTTGTAAAAGCTTATCTCTGTTTTGGGGCTAGAATCTTTATCTAGGTGTTGCACGGAGTGTTGATGCTGGAGTAAGCTGCTCAGCTTTTCATTTTTTCAAATCTCAGCTTTTCATTTACTAGCTAAATATATTGAACAGTTGTTTTATGCTTCAGTTTCCTCATTGGTAAAGTAGGGATAATAGTATTTAACTTACAGGTTGATGGCGGATTAACAGTACATATATGTCATTTACGACAGGTTGCTAGAACAGTGCTAGTAATGTCAGCTATTGTTATTATTATCATTATTAATATTTATCTCTCCTATTCTCTCTTTTTAATAGGGTTTTGAACTTTTGGGTTCACTGTTTTTCACATAAACATTTATTTAGGAACTAAATATCAAACTTGCCTCTTTCCCTTAGCACGCTAAAATAAATGGATCTTCCTGAGTCTGAGGGAAGTTAAGGGCAGAGTTTGAACCTAAGTTTTATTCTTATAATAGCAATTTTTTGGGAAGGACTCAGGGAGCAGTGTTTTCTTTCCAATGAGATGTCAAACTCTTGGATGATATGGAGCTTGTGTTGTAGAGAGATGATTAGTATTTTTGGAACCTCACCCTTTTGTCTAACACTTTGTATAGAGTGACAATAATGAAAGGAAGACTAAACATAGAGTCGGGATTACAGGGTTCAAATCTAAATTCTGTTCCCAACTAGCTGTGTGACCTTGGACAATGGAGCACCATTATAAAATTGGAGGAGGGTTTCATTGCATAATCTCTGAAGCACTTTCTGGTATTAACATTATATAGTTCAGAGTATATTTCCTACAAACCTATTTCAGGAGAAGTCTCGGAGAAAGGGTAATAGAAAAAAAGAGCAATATAAGGGGAAACAAAAACAAAGGAGAACTAGATTTTTAGGAAAGAAGTATAATAAGAAAAGGAAACTAAAGAAAAGCAGGTTTAGTCAGACAACTTGCTAACCTTTTAAATTGAACACTCACCTTATGCCATGCCCTGGGGATATGACGGTGAACAGGCCTTTGTAGAATTTACAGAGTGTTGGGGAATATGTAAACAGATGGCCAGAAAGACAACATAAAATGCTAACATCACTTGTAGGATAAAGCGAGGCTTCCCTGAAAAGAATGGTGGAGTCTGAGGGCAAAACATTCTGGGTACAGAAGGTATCTACAAAGGTCCTGGGATAGGAGAGAGCTGGTATTTTCAAAAACGGAGGGATTTTATGCACGGATGCAATCAGGGGAAAAAAAATGAAGCAAGAATAAATGAGCATATTCTCCAAGGACCAACTAACAGGGTTGAGATAAATATTATCCATTTTATCCCCTCCTGCATCTGCTATAATGTAGGATGGCCTGAAATGAAACACCCTTGTGGTTTGACCCTCCCCAGTTGCTATTGCTCATCCTATGATAAGTAATAACACAAATCCTAGCCTAGTAATTCCCCAGTGAATCCTTTCCTGGTCATGTTAAGGCAAAAAAAAGTCTTGTGTTTTGACGGGGAAATTCTTTAGTAGAGAAAAGAAGGGAGGAGAGAAAGTTCAGTATGCTTCCATCTGTTTCCCTCCTGCTCTCATATCTGCATCCCATGCAAAGCATTCCCCTTTTTCTTAGATTCTATCTTCCTTCCTCAAGAACAGCTTTTACCTCCCTGTTTTTTTTTTCTTTTTCTACTTTTGGCCCAAATCATAGTACTGAAAATGTAAAACCTGCAGTTTTGGGTATGTTACCAAAGGAAACAGTTTTACTTAAAATCTTGTTTTTGCCAAAATATTTTCAAAGTAGCTGGAGAGCTGTCAAACCACAGTGGCTCTCAGCTGCGTTTCCTTCTAGCATTTCCCCAGGTTCTCCCAGCACAGCACTCAGTAATTGGATATTATTTGAGGAGAAGAGAAAAAAAAAATGCTGCACGAGACAGTTTGTAGATTTAAGAATTATTCTCCGGGTGCTGAAGGCCAGAGATCCAGAGGTGCTCAGCTGCCAAACTCCAGAGCTGCGTGACTGTGTATCATTCCTAGATGTAGCTTTCAGCGGGGAGACCTGGAGGAAACATGCTGGTAACGGTCAATATTTGGACTGCTATTCCAAAGTCTTTAGATTGCTTTCTGCCCTTCCTCCTGTGACTTTGACCAAAAGAATTTATTCTGAGAAAAAAAAATACTGAAAACTGTTTAAAATGACATGCTTTTTGGCATTGCAGGTACTGACAGCCTTCCCCTTCTCCTAACCATCTCTTCTAACCCTGGCTAGCATTAGTGGGTTTTAGGTACCAGGATTGTATCTTTAGACAAATTGAAAGTAGGCAGTTAACTTTTGTGCTCCTCTCACAACTTCCTTCAAGCACCTTGGAGGAGGTACCAGCTTAATATTTAAGAACTTATTATTTATTAAGAGGCAGTAGTTACCATGCTCACTTAACTCATCCAGAAACTTAAGTTCAGGAAGTGACATGACTTTTCCAAGATCATACAACAAGCCTAAACTACTTCTTCCTTACATCATGCTTCTAATACATGTTGTTGTAAGATAGAACAAAATTAATTAAATTAAATTATAATAAAAATAATAATTTCAATAACCATAGAGGAATCATGATAATTATCAATTATCAAAATGGTAATCACAAATCGAAAATAGATGTGGCATCAGGACTCAAGTGCCACTGCTTTGCAACTAGTTTTACCAGATCTGCTAATGTCATTAGGGTCCTGGTAGGAAACAGATGTTATACTCTGAAGCAGTAACTGAAGAGAGTTAAATGGAGTGGACAGGGTCAAGGGAGCCAATAAGAGATGATACAGCAGCCAGGACTGGTAACAGTGAGAAGCAACTGACACTCCATCAGCCCTAGGCCTGGAGGGGCTGGGAAGGAGCAGTGACCAGAACCCAGTGAAACCTCTCACTACAGCAGAGGGGCTGCTGAACATGAGCTGATGGGGAAAAAACCCAGATCCTCCTTTTCTCTTCTTTCTTCTCTCCTGAAAGGGCCACCCATTGACAAAATCCAACAACAAGCCAGAGGACAAAGAAGCCTGAGTGATGACGTCTGGAGGGCTTAGACTTCTTCTCTTAAATACCATTTACATGCTGATGACAGCCAGGTTTTTTAAGTCTCTAGTCTTGAATTTCAGTCTTGAATTTCAATTTTCTACTGGGTATCTCCTAACTGAACCCCTGATTATTCATCAAAGTTCGTTCCTCCAACAATCCTCTCCATCCCAATTGTTACCATCTCTTACCAAATGCAGGCCAAAAATCTTGGAGACATCCCTAAGTGCTCTTTTCCCCTCCTGACCACCATCCTATCCTTTAGCAAATCTTGTTGACTCTGCTTGCACATACATCCAGAATCCCACTCCTTCTCCCTGCTTTCGACACTACCACCACAATTCTAATAACCAATTGCCTGGAATGTTACACTAGATATGCTGTTTCCACCCCTGCCCTCTTAAGGTTTAATCTCAAGACAAAAACTAAAGTGATACTTTGAACAACCTAAGTTAGATCATGTCGGACTTCTATTCAGAATGTCTAATAGCCTTCTACTTCACTCAAACTAGAGTAAGTCAAATCCTTACAATTGGTCTATAAGACCCCACGAGATCTCCCCTCCATTCTCTTACCTCTGTGGCTTCATTTCCCGTTACTCCCCCACTTCTCTTATCCCTTCTGCTAACACTAAACTCCTTTCTGTGCTTAAAATAAACCAGGTACACTCTTATTTGAAAAAGTATTTGCACTTGTTCAATGTACCTGGTACACTCTTCCCCCAGATATCTGAGTGGCTCAGTCCTAAATCTCCTTTGAATTTTTGTCAACTGTCACCTCAAAGAGGCCTTCCCTAACTACCTTAGATTAAAATGCAACTATCCCCCAACTCTAGCATTCCCAACCCATTTCCTCATTTCATTTTTTCCCATAGTACTTAAGACCATCTGACTCATTGTATATTTTACTTTTAGTTTGTTTATGATCTGCCTTTCCCTGCTTGCACTCTATCTCCACTGTGATAAAAGATCTGTAACCCTGACATGGGACCATAAGGAGACATGAGCAATTATCTAAGTTTTGTTGCATGAAATAAATCTATTTCCTCATAGCAGTTGATAGTACTTGCACAGGGTTGCATAAATGCTTCCTAGCTTGAACCAGAAGTTTTAAATACACTTAGATTAGGGTTCAAGTATGATTTGGGCAATGTTTGAGTCCTTTATTTCTTGATAAAATGAGAAAAGGCTCCAAGGTAGTTGAGCTATGGAAGGATTCTAGATATTCTGTCTAGTCGTGGCAAATGTTCTGTTAAAGAAAGCCCCGGGGCTTAAACATTAGTCCCAGCCTAATGTTTAAGATTTTAGTGTATAAGACCTTAAAAAGTAGTAGGGTATTGTAAGGCCTCACATAATCTGAAGGTCAAAACTGGTAAAATAACAAATTATTGAAAAATATTTCTAACGTTTTTCCCTTTGCTGTATTAAACAAATATC
Source organism: Pongo abelii (assembly GCF_028885655.2). NCBI lineage: Eukaryota > Metazoa > Chordata > Mammalia > Primates > Hominidae > Pongo > Pongo abelii. Next base: position 33,605,698 of record NC_071989.2, read on the forward strand.
AATAAGTTGATATTTGCTGAATGAGTACACAAAGCTTTGCTAACTTTCAGCAGAGTGGAGAACTTGAAAAGAAGTTAATAACCACTGAGGGTTTTCCTTATGCAGAGAATAGAATAGGCACTAGGCATACAATGTGATTTCAGGGACCCAAGAGGCCCCAAAGTGAAAAGAAATCCTTCCTTATAAGCTTGCTGATACATAAAATTCCACATTCCACAATCTAACTCTTTTACTTAATCATTAAATCCTGATTAAATGCAAATATCCCCTGTGTGGGGTCCTCCATCAGTTATTTATTCCTCAGAGTAAAAAAAATTGAGAACAGGTTTTGCCAAGGGGCATATGAATAGTTATGAGCAGCTTGAGGAAGCTGTGATCCAGGAAACAAAAGATTAAGTGGCTCAGATGGCAAACTTCACCAACCTCATAGTTTTGCCTGTATTTAATCTTACTATATTGGTTTTAAAGATTCTTTATCTCCAAGATTGATATGGTGTGGCTGTGTCCCCACCCAAATCTCATGTTAAACTATAATCCCCATGTGCTGAAGGAGGGCCTGGTGGGAGGTAATTGAGTTGTGTCCGGAATTGGTGGGTTATTGGTCTCACTGACTTCAAGAATGAAGCCGCAGACCCTCGCGGTGAGTGTTACAGCTCTTAAGGTGGCACATCTGGAGTTTGTTCCTTCTCATGTTCGGATGTGTTCGGAGTTTCTTCCTTCTGGTGGGTTCCTAGTCTCGCTGGCTCAGGAGTGAAGCTGCAGACCTTCACGGTGAGTGTTACAGCTTTTAAAGCAGCGCATCTGGAGTTGTTTGTTCCTCCCGGTGGGCTCGTGGTCTCGCTGGCTTCAGGAGTGAAGCTGCAGACCTTCGTGGTGAGTGTTACAGCTCATAAAGGCAGTGTGGACCCAAAGAGTGAACAGTAGCAAGATTTATTGCAAAGAACGAAAGAACAAAGCTTCCACAATGTGGAAGGGGACCCTAGTGGGTTGCCACTGCTGGCTCCAGCAGCCTGCTTTTATTCTCTTATCTGGCCCCACCCACGTCCTGCTGATTGGTAGAGCCCAGTGGTCTGTTTAGACAGGGCACTGATTGGTGCCTTTTCAATCCCTGAGCCAGACACAAAGGTTCTCCAGGTCCCCACCAGATTAGTTAGATACAGAGTATGGACACAAAGGTTCTCCAAGGCCCCGCCAGAGTAGCTAGATACAGAGTGTCAACTGGTGCATTCACAAACCCTGAGTTAGACACAGGGTGCTGATTGGTGTGTTTACAAACCTTGAGCTAGATACAGAGTGCCGATTGGTGTATTTACAATCCCTGAGCTAGACATAAAGTTTCTCCAAGATCCCACCAGAGTAGCTAGATACAGAGTGTGGATTGGTGCACTCACAAACCCTGAGCTAGACACAGGATGCTGATTGGTGTGTTTATAAACCTTGAGCTAGATACAGAGTGCCGATTAGTGTATTTACAATCCCTGAGCTAGACATAAAGGTTCTCCAAGGCCCCACCAGACTCAGGAGCCCAGCTGGCTTCACCCAGTGGATCCCACACTGGGGCTGCAGGTGGAGCTGCCTGCCAGTCCTGTGCCGTGTGCCTGCACTCCTCAGCCCTTGGGTGGTCGATGGGACTGGGCGCCATGGAGCGGGGGTGGCGATCCTCTAGAAGGCTCGGGCAGCACAGGAGCCCACGGAGGGGGTGGGAGGTTCAGGCATGGCGGGTTGCAGGTCCCGATCCCTGCCCCACGGGAAGGCAGCTAAGTCCTGGAGAGAAATCGAGCGCAGCACCGGTGGGCTGGCACTGCTGGGGGACCCAATACACCCTCAGCAGCCGCTGGCCTGGGTGCTAAGCCCCTCATTGCCCGGGCCGGCAGGGCCCGCCGGCTGCTCTGAGTGCAGAGCCTGCCAAGCCCACGCCCACCGGAACTCCAGCTGGCCGGCAAGCGCAGCATGCAGCCCCGGTTCCCGCTCGCGATTCTCCCTCCACACCTCCCTGCAAGCTGAGGGAGTGGGCTCCGGCCTTGGCCAGCCCAGAAAGGGGCTCCCACAGTGCAGCTGTGGGTTGAAGGGCTCCTCAAGTGCCACCAAAGTGGGAGCCCAGGCAGAGGAGGCACCAAGAGCGAGAGAGGGCTGTGAGGACTGCCAGCACGCTGTCACGACTGCCAGCACGCTGTCACCTCTCAGAGTCATGGGGGTGGACTTTGCTCTTGCTGTTCTTGTGATAGTGAATGAGTTCTCATGAGATCTAGTTGTTTAAAAGTGTGTAGCGCTTCCCACTTTGCACTCTCTCTCTCTTTCCTGCTCCACCATGGTAAGGCATGCTTGCTTCCCTTTCACCTTCCGCCATGATTTTAAGTTTCCTGGGGCCTCCCAGCCATGCTTCCTGTTAAAACTGCAGAACTGTGAGTCAATTAAACCTCTTTTCTTCATAAATTATCCAGTCTCAGGTAGTTCTTTATAGGAGTGTGAGAACGGACTAATACAAAATGTAATGTCTTTTGGGGTAAGTTGTCATTTCTGAGACACAGGTCAGCTTTCATATATCTGGACATGGGGCTGGCGGGTGTAGAGGAGTGGTAACTATCAGACATGTGAATTATACAATCCTTTTATTTCCTATCTGACCCTTGTACTTCTCATTCTGTCTTTATAATGAATTTAGCAGAATCAATGAGACTAGTAGCAAATTTAGTCAAAGAAGTTGATAGTAATGACCAAAATCCTTTCAGTACCCTTAATGCATGGATGGATTTCAATTACTCAGCCTCTTTTTCCCATTATCTAAATTCTCACACTAGAAGATAAATCACATTGTGATATGTACTCATTAGACTAATGTTATAACAATTCTCCTCTAAGAAACACTGGGTCACTTGATCACCACCAAATATTGAATTATATTAAAGGACTTATCACCACCAAATATTGAATTATATTAAAGGACTTAATGAAGAAATATGGTAGAGTAAATATGTAATTACAGAAATTCCCATGTCTAAACCTAAACTAATGAAAGTAAGAAGTAAAATGAACACAAAATTATAGAAATAATACTCTTACAAGAAATGAGATAGACCATGAATCCTAAATTTTAAAAAGTATCTTCATATACTGAAGATTTTAAGAATAATGCAAGATTTCTCTACTGACCCCTCTGCCTCCTAAATGCACAAACACACACACCCCAAGCAGAAGCTGTACCATGAATAAAAAACTGAGTGGATAAAATCCTGAAGTCTCTTGATGGCCCAGGAAAGACGACTGAAGGGGAGGTGAATGAAAAGCCAGAAAAACTAAAGAGAGTCACAATTTTGTTTTTTCCTGGCTTAAAGGAACGTGAGAGAAATACTTCAGGAATAATTATCTGGAACTGACTGTCTATAATAGATAAAAGTTTGGCAGGAGAAAACATTAGAATAAGAGGAAACTGCCACTCCCCAAACCACTGGATACTTTTTCATAGTAGCTGAAAAGCATCACATTGTATAGAAAACCACTAAATTTTGAGTTTATCTCCAACATTCCCTCAAATGAGAGGAGAAATGGCTGGAAAATGGTGAGGTAAGCAATCGTTGTTTTCATATATCCAAAGACTCAGTGCAGCGAAACTGGTGGACTCACTCTAAGATGGGGGAAATGATCCAAAGTTCCCCCACAAATAGACAGCATAAGATCTAGTACAAAAGGTTTAACAAACTTCCAAAGAAAGAGATTAAAGATAAAATCCTTGAATAGAACTGATGCATAGCTGTAGTCCCTCTCTCCTCCATGCCACCACTCCCCTTCTCCAGGTAACTAAAAATTCTAACATAAAATCCAGCCAATAAGATCAAGCGGGATTTACAAGAAGGACCAGAGATAAAGTGGAAAGGTAGGCAAGGAGAATCTACCCATATATTTGGGAAATGAGTAGGGGGAGTAGAAAAGGTGAAGCAGCTATAACAAAACAATACAGCAAAAGAAAAGAAAATTTTGACAAGAAAAAACAAATAATACGTAAGCATATATTCTGCAACCTACAAAAATTATCCAGTCTGGATGAAAGACATTGGTAATAAAAAATCTTTATTAATTAAATAAAATTAAAGAAAAGATAAAATGTTTGAAAGAAGAAATTCAAGATGAAATGATGACACAATGAGGTAAAAATGTGACTGGAGAATGAACTGGGGACAAAACTAAGAACAAATTAATTATTTTTAAGTAACAACAAATAAGTGATTGTAGCAAAAGGCCAAGTTGGTGACAATCTCAAGAAAATACTAACAGAATGCCTAACATAGATAAATGGTAAAAGGAAGTAAAGAGATGCTATGGTGGGCTGGGTGCGGTGGCTCACACCTGTAATCCCAGCACTTTGGGAGGCTGAGGCGGGCGGATCACGAGGTCAGAAGATCAAGACCATCCTGGCTAACATGGTAAACCCCATCTCTACTAAAAATACAAAAAATTAGCTGGGCGTGGTGGCGGGCGCCTGTAATCCCAGCTACTCAGGAGGCTGAGGCAGGAGAATGGCGTGAATCCAGGCGGCATAGCGGGCAGAGAGCTGAGACCAAGCCACTGCACTCCAGCCTGGGTGACAGAGCAAGACTCTGTCTCAAAAAAAAAAAAAAAAAAGTGAAGCTCTGGTGAACTAATAAAGGAGATGAGGTGACATGTGAATAAATTGTTTCCCTAAGTACGTAGAAATGATGGGAAAAATGCAAAGATAAAAAGAAAAAAACTAAATTTTCCAATTGCAAATGCACTGTATTGTTTGAGGATGATTTGAAGAAAATGATCACTACTGAGACATAGTCTATTGAAAATATTGGTTTTAAAGGATTTTTTTTAAAAAAAGACTCCAACTTCCAGTTTCAACTCCAATACATAATGAGCTTGGAAGCTGACACTCTTGTCCTTACAAGAAGAAAAACGTTGAACAAAATGCAGGTCAATGATTCTTTTTGGATCTATCAATGAGGTTTCAAGGCAAACTGTCATCCTACAATCTCAAGAGACAGACAAACACAGAGAATTACAACTGAGATTAGTTTACCTGAAGTAGAAGCCACTGAACCCTTAAACTGGTAGGAAAAACTAAATAGTGATTGGGCAAATTGGTGGAGGCTGAGTGTGGAAGAGAGAAACTCTTGGGGGTTACAGTGTTAAGGAGCCCCGGCTCTTTCATGGCTTTTACCTCCAGAAACACTACCAGGTTCCCACAGTGAGGAGCCCAGAAGGAAGGTAAAAATAACCACCTGAAACACACTCAGAACATTCTTCACCACAAAGTACTCATAGAAAAATACTTTACCAGAGCTCAGTCCCACCTAGGTGAAGGGCAATTACCCAACTTCAGTCCTCTCTAGACTTTCTGTCTCATCTAAGTGAGACAAAAGCTAAGAAATACCTGTGAAGTTTCCGGCCCAAGGACACAGGCCTACAAAAAGACAGATTTGATAATAATATTATAGAACTCTTCTCCACTCCCTCCGACACCCTACCTCATGAAAAAGTTTCAAAAGAAATTAAGGCTGGAAAGTGCCTACTTTACTGCTCTCTAATCACACACACACACATACACTCATCTTGGTGGTTCTGTTTCTCTGACTGAAACCTGAATGATACAGAATTTAGAACTGTCACAAAAAAAGGTAAGTATGTGAAGTAATACATGTGTTAATTAGCTCAATTTAGCCCTTCCACCATGTATACATATTCCAAAATGACATGTGCACAATAAATACATATATTTTTCATTTCTCAATTAAAAAATAAAAGTTTGAAATTAAAAAATAGTATTGAAAGCAGTTTCTAAGAAACATAGTCTTAAATATTAGTTGCTAAACTGGCTCTGGGATTTCTCAGTGCTCTGGTCTGCTCTGCTTTAAAGACATTAATGACTGTTTCCAGTGGTATAAACAGCATTAATAGTCTATTAAATGCAGTGGCAAAACAGTTACTCAAATTATCACCTGGACATATCTGTAATAATATGTCTATAGAAAGAGAAAGCAAAGGTTGTGGGTGACAAAATATTTTCTGCTATACAGCATTTAAATAAAAAGTGTGCTGGAGCTTTTAGGGAAACAAAATTATGAATGAAGGGCTTTAAGTTCCCAGCTTACAGTACTACTTCAATGACTACTCCCAAGGATACTTATCTCCTGGGGCTGCAAGGCTGAGATTTCTGAAAACCAAATGCAAAGTCTAATACCATGTATACCTCAATTACGAAGAAATGTCTTTGGCAGTAGAAGCAGCCCTCCACTCCTGTGTGAAGAGCTGTCCCCCTTGCATGAAGAACTGGAGGAGGCTCTGATTCTCCTCAGAACATTTCCCTACCATCTGTCATTGCTTCTGCTATGGTAACTAGATACAAGTCTCAGTGTCACACAATCCTTTGGGGGTCACTTCACCAACCTCTGTTGCCAGCAGTGCCTCTGCTTGAGTTTTGCTTGTGCCTGCTGGGCTTGTCCCGCCCACTCAACCTGTCAGGATGCACTTGACTTGTGCTACAGGCTTGGATCCCACACCCACTGAGGGCAAGCCAGGAGTGAAGAGGTGAGGGATATGTGAGGGAGCAAGTGCAGGGTCTGGCCACTGCACACAGCCAGGTACACTGGCTACTGTGGTGGGGTGGGTAGCTCCAGGCACTGGTTCTGTGGCTGTGGCTAAACCAGGCATACCTCAAGCAGCTTCTGCTGTGGACACTGGCATCTGGATGAGGAGAATGCAGTGGTGCCTGAAAACTCAGAGACATCAGCAACACTGGAACCCCAAGGGGTGGGGGTGGGCATGTTACAGCTCTTGTTCCCACCACCCACAGCACGGTGAATGATGAAGTGGGTGTGTTTTAGCTAGTTTGTGTTACAGCTTGTTCAGTCCCACTGACTCACTCTGGCCCATGGTTCCTGGGCTGGCCTGGTTCTGCTGCTGCTTCCCATTACATGGGGCAGCTTCCTGACACCAGTTAAAGGTGGGAGGGCTATAGTGTTACAGTGCTGGCTCAGGAAGCCCCAAGGTCTGGACCCCCAGAAGGGTCACCACACTTCACTCCCACATTCCTACAAATGGGAGCATGTTACTGCCCGCAGCTCAGCAAGCCAGCCAGGAAAGTGATACAGACATTTTCATGCCTGCCATTTAGCAGTTCCCGAGTTATTGTCCCATGTTCAAGAAGAATGAGGTTACACAGACAACTGGAGGGTAAGCAAGGCAGAGAAGTGCTTTATTGAGTGACAGAACAGCTCTCAGCAGAGGGGAGACCTGAAGGGAGTAGCTCCTATGCACAGGCAGGTAGTCCTGACACGTGGCTGAGTCTGGGGTTTTTATGCACTCAGAATCGAGGAAGTGCATGCTGATTGGTCCATGGGTGGGCCCAGGAAAAGCACTATCTGACTGGCTGAAAGGCATCAAGGAAGTTATCACACTGGGCCATGGAATCCACCCAGAATTGGCAGCCCAGCCCCCAGGCTTCAGGCCATCTCTGGCTTAAGGTTTGGGCCTCACTGGGGACCCACTCCTTCCCGCCTAGGAGCCTGTCTGCCTCCTGCCACCATTGTCAGCAAGTCTAAGGATGAGATACAGAGGATGATCTGAGAGGAGCCATAATACACAGCAAAAAGTATTGCATGACTTTGCCAATTTCTATCAATAGAAAACCAGAGAACGTGTGTAGGAATGGATCTTATGGTTATCCTAGTCACTTTGTGTTGCTGTAACAGAATACCACAGAAATGATAATACATGAAGAAGTCTAGAGTCTGGCAGAGAGTGCAGTGAGAAGTTAAGCAGGGAAGCTCCCTCACAGGCAGGTAAGCTGGGGACCTGGGACAGGCACAGCCTCTGCCTTGCAGACACCTGGAGCTCTCGCTGTGGCACCCACCGGCCAGGCCTAGGCCTTGAAGCAGCTGCGAACCTCTCTCCACCCCACTTTGGTGACCTGATGGCACCAGTGTCCTCTCCGAGCCTGGCCCCACCAGTGGCCAGTGTCTCCTTGTCCAACCCTGCTGCACTTGGATGTAGCACCTTTGGGTGGCAGCAAGTATGGTGGGGTGGGAAGGTGCCCCACATGCATTGAGGGCCACCATGGTGTGAGGCAGAAGGAGGCAGGTGTTTGCACCAAGCTAGGCCACCTCCTCAGGCTTGGAGCCATGTAGCTCTGGGTCCTGGCATGACTGCTCTGTCCTAAGAGCGAGTCCAACCTAGTCCTGACAATGAGGAACAAAGGGCTGAACACCTGAAAGGTAAATGGAGCCCCACATGACAATGGGTGGAACAGTTAGCAGTTGGCAGTCATCCAGTGGTTGTGGTTGGTCTTCATTCCACCAGACCTTAATGCGGGAAGTAAGAAATGGTAGAATGACATGCCACAGTTGGTCTATTGGAAAGGCCCACCACCGTTTGGGAAGGTTGGCCATTTATGGACAGCCTGTGTATATAATATGAAAAAGATGCTCTCAACAATCCTGCCAACCTGTTAAAAGAAAACTTTGCTACATCTAGCCTTTCTAGATGAAAAGAGGTTGCTGACATATGATAAAGTTAGAAAACTACACATCCTGTCAAAGCCCACTTGTTTAAAAATATCATAGAAATTAAGTGTATTCTGAAAGTGACTTTTTGAAATAGAGTTGTTAGACCACCTCTGGAAGTGACACAAGGAACCACACATGTCCATGTTGGTTCAGTGGGTTAGAGGACAGAGGACGTGGAGCAGAAGACTTAAGAAGGAAAGAAGAAGGTTCATGCCAGACTAGTCATATTTAGAAGACATTTTCATATTATAACCATTGTTTTGTGTGTGCATTTTATTCCTCACTACTGTATGTATAATTGACAATGATAAGAACTTTTTGAAATATCTTCATAGATGTTCAGGAGTGCCTGATATATGTTAAAAGTAGAGGAGGTAAAAAAACACATTTTGTAAATATCTTTAAAAAATTCATATAAAATGCTTTTTTCAGTGGGGGCAAGGATGGCCAAACCTTTTGAGTAATACACATTGTGTTTGTGCACTGGTTCAAGGGAGAAGGGAGGAAAAATGCAATAAGCTCTATGCCAGTGCACCTGCAGTGAGGCACGATTAACCACTGTCTCTTATGTCTATGCATTTTGTTTTACTTATCTGTGTATGTAGTGTATATAAAAGACAAACAAGTCCTAATTTACAATATTTAGTCTTTCTAGATGTTAAAGAGGTTGCTAGTGTATAAAAAGAGTTACTAAACTAATACATCAAATATATTTTGTCTTAAAATTTACAGGAAAGACTGCTCTTAAAAACACTTAGGAAATGAAATGTTAAAATCTCTCCTAAACATTACAGATGCTTATGACTGGCCACTAGGTTGAGAGAGGTGGAAGGGGGAAGGGCTGTTGGCCAAATGTTCCTATTTAGAAGATACTTTCAAATTATAGTCTTTGTTATGTATGTGCATCATTTATTTAATGCTGGCTTGGCTTATAGTGGAAAACTGAAGTCCTATTGGAAATACCCAGTGTTTCTAGATGTTTAAAAGTGTGTTAAAAGTAAAGGGCTAAAGTCACATCCTTTACTTATTTTTTTTTTGTTATTTCATAAGAGTGGTTGCATTTGGGGAGTGGCTGCATTTAGATATGGGATTGTTAAAGTTGATGTTTTGGACAGTATGCTGACTGTTCACTGGGTGGTGGCAGGTGGAGGGAGGAGGAAGGATGAGGAGAGAAGGATTATGTGCCCATGAGTTAGGTTAGTCCAGAGGGTTGAACCATTGTTCTCTATGTGCATTTTAGTTAATATTGCTGTGTTTAAAGGATAAACAAGTCCTAATGCTCAAAGTATGTTATAAGTAGAGGTAGTAAAATAACTCCTTTATAAATGAATCTTTGTTAGTTTTTAGGAAGCACTGTCTTCTGGGAGTGACTTTTCTTAATCCACCTCTTGGAGTTAGGCATAGTTCTTTACTTAGTCACTGGAATGCTGGAAGATGGAGAAGAGGAAGGGTGAATGGAAGGGCTCTTTGCTAGTATCTCCATATCTACAAGGTGGTTTTAGATTTTAACCATAGGTCTATATGTGCATATTTAGTAAAGTGCCTGTGTTTACTGGGATCAAAGTTCATTATTATTTTACAACATCTAGACTTTATAGATGTCTTGAGGTGACAGTACATGATTAAAAAGTAGAGTTAGAGAATTAGCCAGTTTGTAAACATCTTTTCGTTATAATTGATAGAAAAGATGCATCTTGGACAAGGGATTGTTAAACGATTTCTGAGCAGTGTATGTCAGAACTTGTGGATTAGGTTGGCAGTAGAGGGGCAAAAGGAAGCACAAAGGGAGAGAAGTATGAGATGTGTTCTTATTTACATTCTGACAAAAGCTATTGATGTATGTGCATGTCTTTGGCTGGACTATAGGAATACATTAAGTAATCAATGAAAGAATACCTTCTTGCTAATATTTTAATGGTAAGGTCTCATAATAAATTTTCTCAAAACATTATACTTAGTGTATCCTGTTGCTTTGTGTTTCATTTTAAATTGAGCTTTAAGGGAATGCAGTATTTTAATCAGAATTCTGCCAATGCTTTTATCTAGAAGCCTGTTGCCATTTTGTCTTCTATGAAGTCTTTGTTACAAGAAACACAGGATTACATTTTTTTTCTAACAGATTGAGTTAGTGTAATATATTCTTGGTTATCAAAATACTCATATAGCTTTGGGATTTTGAATTGGTAAGTATTTATGATGTGTGAAAAAATATGATACATTTTGTGTGATGTTAATCCCATAAAATTGGATGTTTTGTCTAAACACATACAGGACCTAGAAGGACATTTGAAAACATTTGTAAACAGCTTCCGATTGTGGATGAGGTTTTTCTTTGCTTCTTGTGTTTTTCAGTTTCCTATAGTGCACACATTAACTTTAAAAAATAAATATTATGTTTTAAAAACCAAAAAAAGAAGTTTACACAGTTCTAGAGGCTGGGAGGTCCAAGAGCATGGCACTGGTATCTGACAAGGACCTTCATGCTGTATTACCCCTTCTTTTTTCTTCTTCATTCTTCTCTCGTACAAGGGCAAGAGAGGGTAAAAGTAAGAGATAATGAGGGCTGGGCTCACTTTTATAACAACATACTTTTGTGAAAACAAACCCACTCCTGTGATAAAAACATTAACCCATTGATGAGGGTGGAACCTTCATGGCCTTATCACCTCTTAATGGTCCCACTTATTAATACAACCACAATGGTGATTAGATTTCAACTTGAGTTTGGAGAGGACATTCAAATCATGGAATCAAGGTGGAAGAAATGTAGAATTGCATAAAGACAGTTCTACTGATATGGGTTCATTGGGAGAGATTCCAATTTCAAGGCATTAGTTCAAAGGGCTGCAAATGGCTTAAAGAGTTTGCTTGGTTGCTTGAATAAAACATGGCCACAAAGTAACCTAGAATAATGAAGTTGGAATGCCAAAACAAGTAGTGCAAATAGAGAGAGGAGACTGATAAACAGTAGAGAAAAGAGATTGGAGTGCTAGAGTGGATTATTGCAAGTCCTGCCCACCTACCCCTTCCTGTGTCCTCAAGGAGGGTCAACAGAATGTGACCCTCAAAGATGTGGAAATAAATTCATAAAGGAAGCACTCAGCATCCTTGAAGCATTCCTTGGTGGTTATTTACTGGTCAAGAGTTAGGGTGAAAACTGCTATCATCAAACTGGGATTCCTCAAGTCAGTTCAGATGCTGGCACTCTGGGATGGTAGTGGTGGCGCTTGTTTGCCACAGACAGGGTGAATTTGGTTACTGTAATAAACAATAAAACCAAAGCAGTAATCAGAACAGTCTGACTTGCGAGATCTTTAGCGTTGGCTAGTTGATAATGGCATTCCTAAAACTGAATAGATAGATATTCTACTAAACTCTTACTTACTCTGTATAGGCAGAAAAGCTCTATGTCTAGTGAAGAGAGGTCTGATTTGAATTATTTAAACAGAAAGTTAGGTCTCAATCAATTCCAAGTTATGAACTTTTTCACAGACTCAGAGCCCCTTTGATGTTGGTGAGCCTGAGTTCCCTTGAAGAACGTGCAAGGTTCTTTTGAAGGACTCTTCTATACTGCCAAAAATCTATATGGTTAATCTTCCTCCCAGCCTTCCATGCAGCTGTGCACTGAGGAAGTTAAAATAATCAGAATTACTGGAGGATCACTGGACACTGGCTCTGAACTGATACTAATTCCCAGAGACCCAAGCATCACTGTGGCCCACCAGTCAGAGCAGGGGCTTATGCAGAATCAGGGGACCAGTGAAATTTTGGCTCAGGTCTATTGCAGTGTGTCCAGTGGATCCTTGAATTGATCTTGTGGTTATTTCCCAAGTTCTGGAATGAATAATAGGAAAGCATTACTCCACAGTTGGTAGAGTCCTTATATTACTTCCCTGATTCATGAAGTGAGGGCCATTATTATAGAAAAGGTCAAACGCAGGCCACCAGGACTGCCTCTATCTCCAGAAATAGTAAGCCAAAGAGAAATACTGCTTTCCTGAAAGATTGTAGAGATTAGTACCCACCACATCTCTATTGAACTTAACTAGCTGACCTGTCCAGAACACAGATGGATCTTAATAATGACAGAGAATATATAATTACCCTAAAGTTAATCAGACAATGATTCCAATTGCAGCAAAGAAAATTGCCATTAGGTAACCCAGAATTATCAAAATTCAGATATCACCTGGTTGACCACTGGCTCTAGCTCCCTCTCAAGACTCCGTTCTCAAATGACTAAAAGTTCTTATCTTCTCAGGTCGAGGGACATGGAGTGGAGGGACAAACATGTATATGGCAGAAAGCCCTATCTAAAGATACGAGAAAACAAAGTGAGTTCCTATGTCCTAATAATTCTCCTGGGCCAATACTCCCAGATCTGGCTAACAAAACAGGTACCAAATAAGAGATTTGGAATCACAGCTGCTATGCTGTAAGTTCCAGCCAGCCACCAGGTCCAAAATTGTCCCCATTGATATGTAAATGAGAATAGCAATTGCCATGAAGACTTGGGATACATTTGGATTTTACAAGTGGACATTAGAACTCCCATATATAGACTTGGGTCAGATAGTTCATTAACCTTACAATAATATAATCCCACATGTTATGGAGTTAAAATTTTTGAAACCATCTATTGTTTGAGGAAGAGTTTAACAATAATACTATAATTCAGGAAAATTTGTCATTTATAAAATTAATCCAAAATTAATGGTTCTATATTTTAACATTAATAGAAAAATAATGAAAATATACCCTTCACAATTGCAACTACAAGAGAGAAAATATCCAGTAATAAATTTCTTCTATCAGAATAAAACTTTATAACACTTTTGTTTACTTCCTCAATGAATAAAAGTGTTTCCACCACGAAATGCTTCAAGGATGCTGAGCGCTTCCTTCGTGAATTTATTTCTCACATCTTTGATAAAGGGCACATTCTGTTGATTCTCCTGGAGGACACAGGAAGGGGGTAGGTGGGGAGGACTTGCAATATCCTTCACAATATTTCTTCACAATATTAAGAAAGAAAAGTCTTAATATTGTGAATATGTCAATTCATATAAAATAATTATCAGTTCAATATGTCTAGTTAAATACTACTAAATAACTTTAGATTTATATTTTTTACATGCTAGGGGGTGGAATTTGATAAAATGATTTGAAACCCAGATATCAGTTGGAGCTTTCTAAACCTTTTAGATATGTTTAGAATTGCCTCAATCTAATTTTATAATCTAAGAAAATACTAAACCTTTCCAAGATTTCTGTAAATTCCTTGGGTCTATATTCCCATGACATTACTGTTTTTGGGCCTTATATGTTTAATTAATGTATTTTTTTCTACAGCACACTGATCTCACTTTAATATTCAGCTCCCCTTTAGTTTCTACAACTAAAATCAGTCACATGAAGAATTTGTATGGAGATTCTTTAAAAAACTAAAAATAGAACTATCATAAGATACAGCAATCTCACTGCTGGATATATATCTAAAAGAAAGAAAATCAGTATATCCAAGAGATATCTGCACTCCAATGTATTTACAGCATTACTCACAATAGCCAAGATATGGAGCACATCTAAGTGTCCATCCACATAAAGAAAATATGGTGTATGTGTGTGCATATACATATATATACACACAATGGAATATTATTTAGACATTAAAAAATGAGATCCTGTCATTTGCAGCAGCATGGATGGAACTGGACGACATTATGCTTAGTGAAATAAGCTAGGCACAGAAAGACAAAGATTGTACATTCTCACTCATACATGGGAACTAAAAAAGTGGATCTCGCAGAGGTAGAGAGTAGGATTGTGATAACCAGAGGCTGGGAAGGGAGAGCAGGGGATGAAGAGAAGTTGGTTAATGCAGTGGTCCCCAACCTTTTTGGCACCAGGGACCAGTTTCATGGAAGAAAATTTTACCATGGATGGGGGTGGTGAAGGAGAGGGAGATGGTTTCAGGATGAAACTGTTCCACCTCAGATTATCAGGCATTAGTTACATTCTCATAAAGAGTGCTCAACCTAGATCCTTCACATGCGCAGTTCACAATAGGGTTCATGATCCTATGAGAATCTCATGCCACCACTGATCTGACAGGAGGCAGAGCTCAGGCAGTAATCCTTGCTCACCAGCTGCTCACCTCCTGCTGTGCAGCCCAGTTCCTAACAGGCCACGGATCAGTACCAGACTGCAGCCTGGAGGTTGGGGTCCCCTGAGTTAATGGGTACAAAAATTCAGTCAGATAAAAGGAATAAGTTCTAGTATTTGATAGTACAGCAGGAAAATTATAATTAACAGTAATTTATTGTATATTTCAAAATAGTCAAGAAGAAAAGAATTGTAATGTTCCCAACACAAAAAAGATAAAAGTTTGAGGTGACAGATATCCCAAATACCCTGATTTGACTTTTACTCATTGTGTACATGTATCAGAATGACACATGTACTTCAAAAATATGTACAACTATGATGTCTCAATTAAAAAGACAACAATAACAACAATTTGCATATTCAGCTGACTTTAAAAATCAGAATAGCATGCAGAAGGACTTTTATCACATCAATGTAATGCTTCTTATTCAGTCCCTTCAGATTGCTTCCCCATTCCAAAGTCCCAAATTGGAGATGTAAAGTCAACAAGATGGCTGTTTAGACCCTCCTAGTGTCCCTTCCTTACCACAAAAAGCCCAAAACAATGAATTTACAACCGCATTTTAACAAAAAAATAAAAATAAAGGAGAGCACTGGAGAACAACAAAGAAACAGCTAAAATCGGGCAAAGCACAGAAACTCAGGATGATCACATAGAGAAAGGAAGGAGACACTTCGCCTCTGCCACACCCTTGCCGCCCACAATCAAAGCCCCTAGGAGCTAGGAGGGACTTCTTTCCTGTGAAGAAAAGCAAGCAAGAGGACCCAGAAGCCCCTGTCACGGCTGTGGACACCTTCAGTCTTCACTGCTGGACACTGCTGCCATCCTCGCAGGTTCTGAGCCCAACTGAGGGAGCTCCCTGGAGTCTAAATCCTGGGCTACGCCCAGAGAAAAAGCAGACACTGTGCCCCACCCCTCTGTGGCCTGTTCTGCTACTACTCTGTGCCCTCTCAGAACCTGAGCCACTGCTAAGGTGTGGCCTGCTCTGGGAGTGAGTAGCCACTGAATCTCTCCATCCTGGAGGTTTAGCCAGCACTATACCACACTCAGTAGCGAGCCATCATGGGGCAAAGCTGCGCTATAACCTGACCACTAGGGCCAAGCTACCACAGAACGACTTTGTCCCCTATCCTAGTTGCTGGTTTACCCTCTCCTTAGGGCTGAGCAGAAGTGGTGTCCCACCTCTGGTGACTTGAAGCCTAGAAATTCCAGAGCAGTCATACCCCTGGTGCCACAGCTGAGGCAGCATCCCACCCCCAGGACTACCCAGCCTCCTTCACATCAGAGCAGTCACACCCCCTTGGTGCCACAGCTGAGGCAGCACTTTGCTCCTAGGCACCCCAGGTCTCCTGCACACCACAGCAGTTGTGCCCCTTAGCACCACAGCTAAGGCATTGACCCACTCCCTGTGATCCAGGGACTCCACTGACTCATGTAGCCAGGCTTTCCAGGGCCAGGCAGACATGGTGACTCACATCCTAGGGAATCAGAGCCTTGGCTGAACTGTGGCACTCCACAGTCCAGGACAAACAGTCATAGTCTCCTGCCTACCTGGAGCTGGACTAGGGTCCCATAGCCTGAACTGCTGAGCACCCTGCCTCTATGGGAAGTGGAGTCATTGCTGCACAGCTCCCCTTCACCCCACTTTCCCCTTGGGCACAGCCACAGTGACATTGACATTCCTGGGTTCTTACTGCTGTTGCACTTGACCTCACAGAGCCTGGACTACTGTCATGTCCCATCATCCTAGGGCCCAGAGTCACCACAGCATGGTACTTTATCACCCAGAGTCCGAGCTGTCACTATGCTGTCTTGGATCCTCAGTACTGAACTGCAGCTGTGCCTTGCTCCTGGGGACCAAACCCTGCTACAGTGTGTCTTGCTCTGGGAGTGAGTAGCCACTGCACCTCTCTGTCCTGGAAGTTTAGCCAGTACTATACCTCAATAGCAAGCCATCTTGGGGCCCTCCAGAGCACTCATTCTTTCCCAGAGCTATGCCAGTGTTGTGCCCCTCCCCACCAGGCTCAGAACCACAGCTATATCACAGACCTTTGGGCCCAAGCTCCTGGGGTGTGCCTCAGAGCAGCAGACCCCAGGTTAGTGGGAGAACAGCATTCACTCGTGCTTTGGAGAGTAAACTGGCACCTCAAGTCCCTGGTGCTACATTAGTTTTATAAGACCTCAAGCCCAGGAAACCAGCTTTGCAGCTGCTCTGAACATCTATGCCCTGGATTCTAGTGCCATTGTCACCCATATGGCTACAATAGCTGCCTGTGACCCATGTCAGTCCCAATGCTAAGAGAGATCCTCTTATGGCTATGATTCCCCACTGTGAGAAAGATAAGAATATGAGGATCCCTAAAGCCCTTGCCCTAATAACCTAAGCGGTCACTGTCACTGCCATAATCCCTGCAGCGTAGACCACTGAGACACTTACAGTCATTACTAACATTGACGACAAATGAAGAAGCTGCATGGTAATTATACCACTGCACCTATATGGAATCAGAGCCATTGCACTCTGTTGAACTGGCACCCTCAGGCCCATATGCTGGTGAAAGTCTTTTATAAAAGCCACTCTTTAAAGTTTGGAATAGATGACTATACCACCAGATGCAGAACATCAATGCTGGTACATAAGAAACAAACAAACAAAGGAAATGTGACACCACCTGGGGAACACAATAATTCTCCAGTAACTGACCCTAAAGAAACAAACATTTACATCAAGCAGAAGAAAGAATTTATAAACTTGAAGATAGTTCTTTTGAAATGACTCTTAGAGAAAAAAATGAAAACAGAAAGAAAAAAGTGAAGACAGCCTATGAGACTTACGGGACATCATTAAGTGAACAAATTTTCACATTATGGGAGTTCCAGAAAGAGAAAAGAGAGAGAAAGGGACAAAAGGCATATTTAATTACATAACTGCTGAAAAATCTTCAAGTCTTAGGATAAATAGGGACATTCAGATCTAGAAAACACAAAAGTTTCCAAATAGATTCAACCTAAAGAGGTCCTCTCTGAGGCACAATATAATCAAACTGTCGAGAGTCAAAGACAAAGAAAGCAGCAAGAGAAAAGCATCCAGTCACATATAGGGAAATCTCCATTAGACTATCAGTGGATTTCTCAGCAGAAATCTTGCAGGCCAGGAGAGAATGAGATAATACATTCAAAGTGCCAAAAGAAAAAAATTTCAAGCCTGGAACTTTATACCCAAGGAAGTTGTCCTCCGGAAATGAAGGAGGAATAAAGTCCTTCACAGAGAAGCAAAAGCTGAGAGAATTCATTACTCCTAGACCTGTCTTAAAAGAAATTGTTAACAGAGTTCTTTAAATGTAAATGAAAGGATGATAATTGCTATAGTGAATAGATATAAAAGTGTAAAACTCACTGGTGAAGGCAAATACATAGTCAAATCCATAATACTCTGACACTGTAATGTAGTGTGCAAATTATTTTAAGTCAAAATAATAAAAAATAATTAAAGCTACAATAAGTTGTTAAGTGATATTCAATATAAAAATATGTAAATTGTGACATCAAAAACATTAATTTCAGGGGAGGGTAAAAGTTGAGAGTTTTTCTTTGCAACAGACATTAAGTTGTTATCAGCTTAAAATAGTAGATTATAACTAAAAGATGTTTTACGTAAGTCTCATGATAACCACAAAATGAAAAACTACAGCAGTTATACAAATGATAAAGAGAAAAGAATCAAAGCTTTACACTACAGAAAATTATCAAATCACAAAGTTAGACAACAAGAGGGGAAGAAATGAACAAACGAGCTGCAAGAAAACAAGTAAAATGGCAGTAGTAAGTCCTTAGCTATTAAGAATAATCACGAATGTAAATAGATTAAATTCTAAAATAAAAAATACATGCTGTGGCTGAATGGCTAAAAAAACCCCCAATATCCAACTATATCTTACCCACAAGAGACCCATTTAAACTTTAAGATACACATAGGCTGGAAGTGAAGGAATTAAAGAAGATAGTCCACACAAATGGTAACCAAAAAAGAACAGGGGTGGCTATACTCACCACCTGTCACAAGAAAAAAGGAAGGTCTCTATTTAATGATAAAGGGGTCAATTCATTAAGAAGACATAACCATTATAAACATATATGCACCCAATATTGGAACACTTAAATATATAAACAAATATTAATATATCTGAAGGAAGAGATACATTCCAATACAATAATAGTAGGAGATATCAACACCCCACTTTCAACACTGGATATATCACCCAGACAGAAAATTAATAAGGAAATACTGGATTTGATTGCAGTTTTGAACAAAATGACCTAACAGATATATACAGAACTCTCCATCCAACAGCAGAAAAACACACATTTTTCTCCTGCATGCGTGGAACACACTCCAGGATAGACCGTATACTAGGCCACAAAACAAGTCTTAACAAATTTAAGAAGCTCAAAATCCTATCTAGTATAATTTTTGGACCACAATGTTATAAAACTAGAAATCAATAACAAGAGGAATCTTAGAAAATTTACAAATATGTGAAAATTAAACAATATGCTCCTGAACAACCAGTGAATCAAAGAAGAAAACAAAAGGGAAATTAAAAATATCTTGAGACAAATGACAATGAAAATACAGCATAGCAAAACTTATGGGATTCAGAAAAGCAGTTGTAACAGGGAAATTTCTAGCAATAAATGCCTACGCTAAAAAAGAAAAAAAAAATCTCAAATAAACAGTCTAACAATATGCCTAAAGGATCTAGAAAAAGAAGAACAAATTCGACCCAATATTAGCAGAAGGAAGGAAATAACAAAAATTGGAGCAGAATTAAATCAAATAGAAAGCAAAAAGCCATAAAAAGAATCAATAAAACTAACTGTTGGTTTAAAAAGGTAAACAAAATTGGTAAACCTTTAGCTAGTCTAACTAAGGAAAAAGAGAGAAGACACAAATAAATACAATCAAAAATTAAAGTGAAGAAATGACAACAGATGTCTCAGAAATAAAAAGGATCATAAGGGACTATCATGTACAATTATATGCCAACAAATTGGACAAACTAAAAGAAAGGGATAAATTCCTAGAAAAATACAACTTACCAAGATAAGGAAGGACTACGAAGCTTAAAGAGAAAAATAACAAATAAAGACATTGAAGAAACAATAAAAAACTTCCGAACAAAGAATAGCCCAGGACCAGATGCCTTCACAGCTGAATTCTACCAAATGTTCAAAGAAGAATAACAATGCTTTTTTAACTCTTCCAAAAATAGAATTGGAGGGAATATTTCCAAACACATTTTATGAGGCCAGCATCACCTTGATACCTAACCCAGACAGAGAGATCACAAGAAAAAAAAACTACAAGCCAATCTTTGATGAACATTAATGCAAAAATCCTCAATAAAACATTAGCAGACTGAATCCGACAACACATAAAAAAGATTACACATCATGACCAAGTAAGATTTATCCCTAGCATGCAAGGCTGGTTTAACATATGCAAATTAATCAATATGATACATCACATTAACAGAATGAAGGACAAAAGCTACATGATCATCTCAATTGACAAGAGAAAAGCATTCAACAAAGTCCAATATCCTTTCTTGATAAAAATCCTCAACAGTTTAGGCACAGAAGAAAAGTTTCTCAATGTAATAAAGACTGTGTATGAAAAATGCACAGCTAACATAATCAACTGGAAAAAACTGAAAACTTTTCCAGTAAGATTGAGGCAAAGATTTCCACTCTCAGCACTTCTGTTAAACATAGTACTGGAAGTACCAACAAAAGCAATCAGATAAGAAAAAAAAATAAAAGGCATACAAATCAGAAAGGAAAAAATAAAATTATCTTGATTTTAAGGTGACATGATTCTGTATGTAAAAAAATACCAAAGGTTCCACAAAAATCTGTTAAAACTAAGAAATGAATTCAGTAAAGTTGTAGGATATGAAATCAACACACAAAACTCAATATCATCATTAAACACAAAACAACAGCCTATCTGAAAAAGAAGTCAAGAAAACAATCTCACTTATGATAGCATAAAAATAACTAGGAATAAATTTAACCACAGAAGTGAAAGATCTGTACATTAAGAACTGTAAAAACATTGATGAAAGAATTTGATGAAGATTCAAATAAATGAAAAGGTATCCTGTGCTCAAGAATTGTAAAAAGTAATTTTGCTAAAATGTCTGTACTACTCAAAGCAATATACAGATTCAATGCAACCCCTATCAAAATCTCCAATTAGCCAAAACAATTATATAAAAGAAAAACAAAGCTGGAGGCTTTACACATCTTGATTTTAAATTATATTACAAAGCTATAGTAATCAAAACAGTATGTTACTGGCATAAAAACAGACAGACCAGTGGAAAAGAATAGAGTCTAGAAATAAATCCAAACATATATGGTCCCCTAATTTTTGACAAGGGCATGAAGAGGACACAATGAGGAAAGGGTAATCTCTTCAATAAATGGTGTTAGGAAAACTGGATTTCCACATACAAAATAATAAAATTGGTTCCATTCTGTGAAAAAGGTCTTCCCTATGTCAACTCTCAGGCACTTCTGGCTTTCTGTGCTTGTGGCTTAGGAGCAAAGTGGCTCTACTTAAGGGCAGTCCTTCAAGAAAGAATCATAGGAATGGACTCGGCCAAGCAAAAGCACATCAATGCTAAGGAGGGGCAGTATGGTAATTTTAAAACATCACTATAAATTCTTCAATGCTTTTCCCACAAAAGGTGATCTAATTCTCTTTCCCTTAAATATGGGCATGTCTTAGTGATCACTTCCAATGAATACAATGCAGCAGAAGAGACACTGCATGAATTCCAAGGCTAGGCTCAAAAAGGTGTCCTACTCCCTGATTCTGACTCTCTCTCAGGCAGTTCTTGTCCTTAGAACTCAGGTACCATGTAATGAGGAAGCCTTATCTACATGGAGATGTCTGGCTGGCAACTCCAACTAAGGTCTCTAAGCCCATAGCCGTTATCAATCACAGACATGTGAATGAGTTAGTCTTCCAATGATTCCATCTCTCAGCCTCCTGGATGATGCCCCAGAAATCATAGGCTAGGGCCATTCTGCCCATGCTGTTCCTGGTCCAAACTCGACCTACAAAATCCATAAGCATAATGAATGTTTGTTTCATGCCACTGAGTTGTGAGATAGTTTGTTACAAGCCATAGAGTCTAGAACACTAGACACTGAAATTTTAAGAATTTCTGTGGGAAGTTTCTGAAGGAATATGGGGGGAGCACTGGTGTTTGTGACAGTCCTTAATGGTATTTGTTGACCAAAGGATTGTGAATAGCATTTCTGCCTCACAGATGATTGGACAGACTCATGGGATAGAATAATTTATTGGAAAGAACATTGGCCACGGAGTCATGACCTGGGTTCAAATTCTAGCTTGGCTATAAATCCTTTAATCTCTTGTAATCAGAATTTTCCTGGACATCCAAAAATAACTACACCTATCTGATAGGGTTGTTTTTGAGGACTGAATAAAATAATGTATGTAAAAGTATCTGAGACTGTGAGGAGTTTCAGTGAGGAGTCTTTCTCCATTAAGTGTGTTTCCACTTCACATAGACCAATGTTAGTTTGTACAATTGTTGGTCAAGTAAACACTTCTCTTTGCTAATAGGGGAGAGATGCAGACTTTTTCTTTCAAATTAGAGCATTTTCTCTGTTAGAAAACCTTTTTCTACCCTGTTAATCTCAGAGGACACTTGCATGAAGTTATTTTTCCAATACTGAATAGATGGTCTGTGCAGTTAAAGTCTTAAAGAGCACTTACAGTTCTTTGTTAGGGTGCCATTATTATTAAATAATGTGGCTTTCTCCATTATAGAAACCATCTTGACTATTGGAAATACTGTCAAAACCATATTTGGTAAACCAGGAATGAAATGCATCCTTATTAAGTTATTCAACAATTTTGAAGTTTGCATTTGGAACCATTCACCAAGTTCTTTTTAAGTTATTAATCTCACATGAGGGAAGGAAGAGATGTCTAGACAAATATTCCTTGAAAGAAGTATTTTAAAATAAAACCTTTTCTGAAATGAATATACAGTATTGTACCCTAACATTTTACTTTGCACTCACTGTGATAGTTGCTTTCTTGAAAACAAGAAAATGTTCTGTGAGTTAACCAGACTTGAGAGTTGTGATTTTTATATAGAATATATTTTTAGGAATGTGAAAAAACTTAGTTTTGGTCATAGAAAGGCTTTAAATTTTTTTTTTACAAAACATTTTAATGAAGACCTTTTTTCAGTGGGATTTATGAGCCTATAGACATAAAAATAACAAAGAGACCATATTCTGATCTTAAGAAGAGTCTAATATGAATATATTGAAAAGCTCAAATAAGAACCCCTGTGATTTGTAGTGCCATATCATTTGATTATTGGCAAAATGACCTATCAAAACCATGGAATTTTAAAATCTTATTTGGCTCTTCCAGCTACTGACTTTGTCAATGAGCTGTGTTTGGCCATGTCAATATGATACAACAAATTGTTGATGACAATTAACAATTAATTCAGTTGAATTCAAGATTATTGTGAATCTTATGTATGACTACTTTTTCTTACCTGAGAAGGGTTTTCTAGGCAAAAGCACTGGGGTCAGATTCAGGTCTATATTCTGCCTGATTCTTCCATCTTTCCCAGCACTATCTCCAGAGAAGAAACTGGGAGAACTGCCTTAATAAATCACTGCCACACAAATTCTCATATCATAATCTGAAAGATGACTTGAGAAGATGCCTCACTGCTGTTATCCCACAGGTGAGATGAAGGATAGTAACATTTAGGAATTTTGGAGAAATGAAGAGTTTTTCACTTCCTTATAATTCTTCTGACATTCATTCATTTATTCAACAAATGTTTACTGAGGGCCTACTATGTGCCAGGCACAATTCTAAGCACTGAGAATATAGTAGTGAACAATGCAGATAAAGATCCCTGTGTGTGTTTACGGAACGCACATTCAAGAATGGAGAGGCAGATGATAAGGAAAATAAAATCCATAATATATGCAATTGTGTTAAGTAGTGTAAAGAAATGTGAAGTAAGAAAATGAGCATGGAGGTAGAAATTACTATTTTACATGAGGCGATCTGGGAAATCCTCACCTGTAAGTCAATGCTTGAACAAGGACTTGAAGGAGAGAAGAAAAGAAGCCATTCAAATACTTCGGGAAGAACAGTCCAAGCACAGAGGGCATCCAGTGGAAATGTTCTGAGGTGAGAGTAGACTTGGCAAATACAAGGTATGGCAAAAGAACCAGTGTGGCTAAATCAGAAGGAGCAAGGGAGCAGACAGTGGGGATGGGGGTCACAGAGGTAGCAGACTAAATCTTAGAGTTAACTTCATACAATGATTGCAAGAATAAGAGTCCTTTGAAGAGAAAGAAAACGAGATGACAAGAACAGAATCTATGGAAATGCCTCCATTTAGGTAGTGGAAAAACATAGAGAGAAAAGAATATTAAAGGAAGATGACAAGGAGACCCCAGGAGAGGAGAGTCTCTGTAAGAAAATGTAATAAAAGAGGGGCTGTTCAACAGTCTTAACTACTGTTAACTGTTTTACAGTTTGCATGAAAACAAGGACTGGGTAAAAGCCATTCAATCTGGTAATTAGAGTTACACGAGATCTTTCAGAGGAGTTTGCCTTCAGTAGTAGGGGTGGATGTCAAGTAAGAGGAGTAGGTAGCACATGTAGACTGCCCTGGTTTTTTGTTTGTTTGTATTTTGGATCAATTTGGCCAAAAAAGAAAAGGAGCAGGTAAAGAGGAGATTCTGAATGTGTAGGAATTATTTGTGAGAACAGCTATTAGCTTTTCCTCTTTGTGAATACATGACCAGTGAATCACTGCAGAACTCAAAATCAACTGGACGCTCATGTAGGTTTCAGCTAGGGAATGTATAGTAACCTGCAATTACTCATGCCAAAAGACTTATTGGGATGAGACATAATCTTTCCTTCAGTTAGCTCTTAAGATAAAATTTAGTTTTGCTGACTTGGAACCAACCAAATGTTCCAAGTCAATGATAGACTGGATAAAGAAATGATAGATCAATGATAGACTGGATAAAGAAAATGTGGCACACATACACTATGGAATACTATGCAGCCATAAAAAAGAATGAGTTCATGTCCTTTGCAGAGACAAGGATGAAACTAGAAGCCATCATTCTCAGCAAACTAATACAGGAACAGAAAACCAAACACCACCTGCTCTCACTCATAAGTGGGAGTTGAACAATGAGAACACATGGACACAGGCAGGGGAACATCACACACTGGGGCCTGTCAGTGGGTGGGGGATAAGGGGAGGGAGAGCATTAGGACAAATACCTAATGTATGCAGGGCTTAAAATCTAGATGACAGGTTGATAGGTGCAGCAAACCACCATGGCACATGTATAACTATGTAACAAACCTGCATGTTCTGCACATGTATCCAAGAACTTAAAATAAAAAAAAAATTTGGTTTTGCTAAGGTTATTTATCCAGCTCCCCCCAAATTCCCCATTGCTAATTTGACAGGAAGATTGAGTTATTCCAGTACACGTTGACATACTTGTGAAGATAGTGGAAGTAGTATTTTTAAAAAGGTATGAGTAAAACAGATCAATGAAAACGGATTTTGGTGAAAGGGATCAACCAAATTTTTTAGTTAGGTTTTATTCTGCAGTGGTTATAAAGGCACATTCTGTGTTTTTTTTTTTAATAACAGTTTAAAAATTTGGCTGATGTGTGCTAAGCTAACTGGCAGGCACTGTAATTTTGTGCTTTGTTCAATTCCTTGGGCTGTGCTGACATTCAATAAATGTTATATATTGATATTAATATTTTCCATGTTGCCTTCATTAAGTTT
The DNA here is from genome assembly GCF_028885655.2 of Pongo abelii. Classification (NCBI taxonomy): domain Eukaryota; kingdom Metazoa; phylum Chordata; class Mammalia; order Primates; family Hominidae; genus Pongo; species Pongo abelii. The sequence continues at coordinate 33,631,299 of NC_071989.2, forward strand.
TTAATACCTTAATTAAATGATTATACTGGAAGCAAACCAGGTGATCTGATGATTGTAAAATATCTCAACCCCCAAAGTCAAAGACCAACATGTTAAAATCCAATGCACACTCTTCATAATTGACCAAAGAAAGCACATTTATGGCATCACATATAAGGTATGATTTGCTTTTCTCTCTTTAAACTAGGGAACAAAATGAACATCCAATGATGTTTTTGGCTGGCGGGGCTTCCCAAGATGTGCTATTAGAATATCTTTGGGTCAGACACATTTTGCCCTCACACAAACAGTAAGAGGCTAAGCATGAAACCCCCAATAGAAAAAGAAATTTTACAGCGGAAAGTAGGATCTGGCTCACTGGTGCTACAGTTCTCTCAGGCACTGCCCCATCATAACCTAGATCACAGAACAGAAAAAGGGAAGATTAATGCCAAATGAATCAATCATGTTATTAATGTTCTTGGCAGGGGATGCTGAGAACCATATAGTATCTCTTACTGATTAAGGTGGGAGTCCAGTGAAACTTCTGTACTAGAAAGATCTGTTTAGAGATATGGGAGGATTTCCATTTCAAGTCATTGAATCCAATGCCAAGTGTGAGGGAAGGTGTGGGTGAGTAGAGGAAGGAGTTTACAAAATATACACTATAAAAACTAGAGAAAGACCAAAGGCCAATCTTAAACACCAGCCATTAAAAATATTCTCCCAAGTTTCCAACTCTTTTAGAGAAAATGATGTCTTTACTGGCTTGCATTTTGCTTTGTGACTCATCAGTCACAGCATTAATTGTATTTTGTCAAAAACTATGGTTTTCAAAATATTGCTTGTATTAAAATGTCAAGCTGGGTGTTCTTAACTTAAACCTACTTAGAATAGCCCTCTAAGATTCAGGTATTTTCCCATTTCACAGGGATAAAACAGGATATTTTTGATCCAACAAAGTTTCATTACAAAATGTATAACACTTTTAATGTAAATGGATTAATGTCCCAGGATTTGATTGACTACAGAAAATTAGAAGTAGCCAAGAATAGAGAAGATGTATGTATTCAAAACTCTAAAGTTAAGGTGAGAGAAAAGAATAGGAGAAATTTGTTCTGAGAATACAAATATGTTTGCACGTTAGGAATGTCTCACTGATCCCAATTGTGAAGAAGAAGAAATGGGTCTTTGCAGAGGTACTGATGTCAGGGGTGGGAAATAGTACAGTGTTCATTGATTTTCCTTCTCTCTTTAATAGGCTCTTCTGTCCTCAGGTGAGATCATACACCAGAAACTGTTGATTGAAGAATAATTCTGGATTTCAAATACATCCAAGTTCAAAGTATTGATTGGTATCTGTGATGTGGAAGTTTCAATTTCTTTTATTCCTTTTTCAATATCCCCTACTCTGTAAAATACCTCAAAATTAATTACATTTGTGGATAATCAGTATTACTTTCAGACCTAAAGGATTTATGTTCTTTAAATTAGCTTTAAGATTCAGAATTAAATGTACTTTTCTCCCATTTAAAAATCAACAGTTTAACCTAGTTATATGGGAAGATACTCATATATACTCAGGGTTGATACTGATTAGGACTCAGATCTCTCTGGCATTGAGAAAGCATCTTCAGCACTGCTTCTATACCCAGTGACATTGCTCTGTCAAGGATAATTTTAATAAAATTAATAATATACACAGGAAGAAAGCTAGTCATTCCCTCTAAGGGAAACCAGCATGTAGAAAAGGAGAAAGCTGCCATCTGCATCCTACTACTTTTCTGCTTCCACCTATTATTTTACATAGCTTTGTTTTCATGGGTTTTGTGGAAGTTGTGGGGATTAATTAAGATATTATATTTGTTAAGATAATTGACTCAGTAAAATGATGTAAGCCCATCTATAGTCCCTGTATTAGTTCATTTTCACACTGCTATAAAGACATACCTGAGACTGGGTAATTTATAAAGAAAGACGTTTAATTGACTCTCAGTTCTGCATGGCTAGGGAGGCCTCAGGAAACTTACAATCAGCATAAGAGGAAGAGGCACGTCTTATATGGCGTCAGGCAAGAGAGAGTGCTTGTGCCAGTGCAGGAAAAACTACCATTTATAAAACCACCAAATCTCATGAGAATTCACTCACCATCAGGAGAACAGCATGGGGGAAACCACCCTCATAATCTAATCACTTCCCACCAGGTCTCTCTCTAAACACCTGGAGATTACAATTCAAGATGAGATTTGGGTGGGGATACAAAGCCTAACCATATCAATCCCTGATCTCAACTAGCCATCTGTATAGGTTCTACATGACCATAAATTTAGTAGAGCAAGGCAAAGCTACAAATATTCTTCTATTTCATTACTTCTTTAGAAAACACATTATCTGCTTTCAAAGACCATTTGCAGAAACCCTTTTTACCCTTAGCTCAGGTTTTCCCCGATTAGTTTAGGGTGCATGAGGGATTCAGCTCTGTGGAGGCTTCAGCTACAAGTGAAATCTAGGGCAGTTTGGTTAGTGTAGTCAATTGATAGTTAAAAGGACTATACCATTTTAATTAACTAGTTTCCACCTCAAATTATTGATAAAAATAGGGGCTAAAGCAACAAGCAATCAGGTCAGAAGCTTCAGTGGGCAAGAATGGTTGCCATGAGGTTAAAACCCCTCCTTCTCTAAGTTGTCTTCTGTAAGCACACTGTGGATAGCAAATGTTCTTCTGATGTTCACCTCTCAAAGAAAAGTCCACATATTTAGGTTCCCAATTCCAGACATTCTTTCTTCAATATCTTCAGAAGTTGATTCTGGTACCAAACCAAAAAGATTGTGGGTTCAAACTACTAGGAAGTAATTAGGCGTTGATGGACTGTACCGTCTGCTGGCTTTATGGAGGATGAGGGCCTTGGAGCTGAGATCTTAGATCCAAAATTCAGTATGGCAGACCACCCACAAAATCAGTCTTCTGACAACCCTCAGGAAAATGCCTACTACAAGAGACCATGAGCCAAGGAGCATAGTTTTCTTTAACAGAAAATCTTTTTTTGTCTCTCTCCAAACACATCCACAACACACAGACAAATACACACATCCCACATGGATATATAATTTATAATCCCTATCTTTAATAACTTCCCAAATATAACCAAACAAATACAGCACAATTTGTTTATAACATTGGTTTCAGGAAAAATAAGCTGCATCATGGAGAAAAAGGCACCAATCTAAGAGAAAGACACCAGAGTGAGTAAGAAAGATCTTCCAGTCTCAAGAAGCTTACTGTGCACTGATGAAGGTAATATTTTTCATGCGGTGATAAAGATAATATGTACACAATCCAAGATGGGATTAAAATAATCATTCTAAAATAATCATTCTAAAGGAAGTACAATGTGTTAAAAAGACTCAAAGTCTTTAAAGTGTTAAAAAGACTCAAAGGATGAGATATGTCTATTTGGCTTTGTCATCCGTAGAAATACAACATATATAATTTAACCCTCAAGCACATCAAGACACTTAAAATACAATTTTATTAAGTTAATAATATTTATTTTCTATATATAATGTCACTAATAAATACTTTTATTAATATACTATATTATTATACTTTCTATGTATTGCATGTCCTGGTGTATGTGGCATATGTTAGGCATTTTATTTTTTATTAGGTGTTAAACTATATTTGACTAAATGAATGAAGTGCTGAAAATAGAATGGACAACCAAAGAACTGGCTGATTCCAAACCCTTGCTCTTTTTACCAGAACATTCTACCTTTCTAAATTAGTAGTTTCAACCCTGGCTGTACACTGGAATTATCAAAGGAGCTAGAAAAGGTACTTATCCCTGGGTATCATGTTCTAAAATTCTTGATTTAAGTGGTCTGGTGTATGGCCTGGGCATTAGAATTTTTAAAAATTTCTCAAGTGATTTTAATGTGCAGTTAAGGTTGAAAATCATTGCTCTAAATATCTTCTCTCTCTCTCTCTCTTTTTTGTTTTTTTGAGTCAGGGTCTCACTCTGTTGCTCAGGCTGGAGTGCAGTGGTGTGATCACAGCTCACTGCAGTCTCGTCCTCCCTGGGTTCAGACAATCCTCCCACCTCAGCCTCCTGAGTAGAAGGGACCAGAAGTGAGCTCCACCACACCCAGCTAATTTTGTAATTTTTTCTAGAGGCAGGCTTTTACCATGTTGTCCAGAATGGTCTCAAATTCCTGACCTTAAGTGATTTGTCCACCTCGGTCTCTCAAAGTGCTGGGACTACAGGTGTGAGCCAGCATGCCTGGTCTAAATATACTCTTTCGAGATAAAAATACAGAAGCTCTTGCTTTCTAGACATGAGCTTTAACAACCGGTTGGGCACAGTGGCTCATGCCTATAATCCTAGCACTTTGGGAGGCCGAGGTGGGCAAATCACTTGAGGTCAGGGGTTTGAAACCAGCCTGGCCAACATGATAAAACCCATCTCTACTAAGAATACAAAAACTAGCCAGGTGTGGTGGCACGTGCCTGTAATCCCAGCTACTTGGGAGGCTGAGGCAGGAGAATCGCTTGAACCCAGGAGGAAGAGGTTGCAGCGAGCCGAGATTGTACCACTGCACTGCAGCCTGGGTGACAGAGTGAGACTCCGTCTCAAAAGAAAAAAAATAAGCTTTAACAATTGAAACAAGAAACACACATTTTTAGCAGTGTTTTATGATGATATACCACCCATATATAATTAAACACTTTTAAGCATCAGGGCTTTGTAAAACAAGGGGTAAGTGGTGCAGCTAGAATGTTAAGACCGTAATACTTCACCCAAGGTAGAGATATATTCTGGCAAATAGAATCTGCATTAGCTAATTATAATTATATGGCTTCCTGTATGAAAATGCATGTAGTAGTTAGGCACAAGGAAGGCTTTCTATTATTTGTTTTAAGAATCTTCCAAATATTTTAACACTGCATTTGTTAGATTTGAAAAAGTCTCATCTATATTTGAGGGTCCTCTGTGCATGCCTGAGTCTGATCTACAAGTTTCTAGTAGACCTATCCGTAGTTACTCTCTTTTATCCACTGCAGCACGTTTGAATAAAATGTGTAGTGGAAGATTTATTGTCCAGCCTACAAAATAGCCACATGAAAGGAGAGAAAATCTGAGATCTGTAATGTGGTCACTGCCAACTCAGCCAAAACTAACTCTTTGATATCTTTATGTTCTTAACATCTGCATTTTGCTCAGTCTCCAATGTAGTAGGAGAGGTAATAGAGGAGACAGATGAGGAAAAATGGAGGAAAAACAGCCCTCCAAAAACACTATTAAAAATTATTATAATGTATCTTCATTAATCATGTTCAGCTATGGTTTCAATTATTTATTTTTCAGTGGAGGTTTCAGTGTGAGTGAGTGAGGCTTTCTTTCAAGCTGCTTTATGATTCTTTAAAAATCTGGGGTGGAAAAAATTCTTAGACCTTAGTACTGAGATCCTAATTGAAGCCTGATTCCTACTGAAGCCAACAAAAGGAGGAAGCATAGAGGGAATCTCATCTTGGAACCTACAAATTTCTTTTAATTGATAAATAGGAACAGGTCATTGGATTCCCTCAACAAACTAACTCAGCTCTATTTTTTTCCTCACATTTTAGAAATGACAATTATTCTATGATATACAAATGGCTTAAAACAAACTCTTCAATAGAATTCTACTTCAGTGGTAGAAATATTGTCTTCCTAGATTGTCTAAACCAGAGTTCCTATACAGTAAAGCTGCTTATTCTAGCATCAGTGCAAATGATATCTTCAGTTTTCATGATTTTGCACCAGACTTCAACTTCTAGTCACAACATGACTTAAATAGTTTGAAAATGAGCCCTCTCTCCTATGCCAACTGAGGGTGGCCTTTTCTGGAAGCCCACAAAAGATGGAATGTCTGAGATCCTGAAGGTTTCTCTCTGGAGTTTTAAGACAGTCCACACTCCTCAAAGATGGTGCCAAATTCACCAAACTTTTCATTAGTCTGACCCAAATTATAGACTCTGCACAGGGCCAATCACCAAGCCAAACTCATCTGGTTCAAAAGTATAATTTCATTTGCAAAGCTGGCTGCATCTGGCAAAGGAAACAGTGGAACTGGGCACAGATGCTCAGCATGTGAGAACAGAAGCTGGGGACAGGCACAGGATTTGCAGGAAACGAGCTTTAACTGGGCCTGGAGGTCTAGAAAGGCTAACAGGAGGGAGGCCAAGGAACAGGTGGTGAAGGTGACACAAGTTTTTAATAAAATCCTTTGTTTTCTTCAAGTTTGAGAAAGCTGAACAAATAATAACTAATGCTATGAGCACCCAAATACCTCACCATTATTGTAAAATGAAGTTCTGTTTTAAGCAGTGAGCCTAAAAAATGAAAAAGACATGGCCATGACTCTAGAGACATGGCCTTGGAAATGAGACAGGTGTGTGTGTGTGTGTGTGTTGGGGGAATGGTCTCTGTTCAATCTCTGGGTGGTGGTAGCATTCAAAAGAGGCCTAGTGGGTTTGGGACAGTGGGGTCCTGACATTCTATCACATCTGGTGACCACATGTTCTTTTCATATCTTGGGATATGAATGAGAGCAACAGTTTTTTCTATCTCTACTTACTGAATATGTTGTATTTCTAAAATTCACATTTCTCATAACAGTGTCCACATATATATATACACACAGACACATACACAGACACACACACAGACACAGACACACACACGCACACCAAATCCTTGTACCTTGAGGCATGCTACCATCTAGATTAACGCCTCCTTTTCTTTTTTCTTCTCATTGTCATAATCTTAGCCATTGGCTTAGTGCAGAGGAAGGTGATGGAATTGGGAAGTTAAAAAGCAAGGGCTACATTTTTTTTAAAGGCCATCAGTCATGAAGGCAGAAAATCAGGAATCAATGGAAAATAATATCATAAGAAATGGTCAGAATAAGCAAAAATACCTATAAAACTTGGACAAGACTAAAATCATGTATGTTAAATAAGGATATCATTAAATTGTCATACTAAATGTGAGAAAAAATGAGAATCACAATAGTCCTGATCAATGATGTAAGGGGTAATAAAAGCATTTATTCAACAAATACTTTGGAGACTGTAGTCCCTATTCTTGAGGCATTTGAATTAGTCATATAATGAGATTTGCATAAGTTAAAATTTCACCAATAGTAGAGATAATCAGCCATAAACAAAAAAAAAAGAATGCTGAACACAATGATCAATCAAGTGTTGTGATAGGTGGGTGAAAGTTATTTATATTGAGAGAACGGTCAGTGGAAATTTTATGGAGGTTTAGAGTTAGATTAAACCATGAAGGATTAGTCAGATTGCACAAGATAGAAAGGAGAAAGATCATTTGACCCTAGGATAATTTGAACATTAAAAAGGAAGTGAAAATTCACATGGAGCATTTGAAGAATATAAAATAGACCACCCTGGTTAAAAAGTAAAAGATGTCCATGGAGAAATCAAGAGTGATGTTGGAAAGACATATGGGGAAACAGGCTGTAAGGAACTCAAGCACCATGTCAAGGAGTTTGAACACTACGCTACAGTTGAGGAGAGTCCCTTGAAAAGTTGAGAATAGAGAATAACTCTACATAATTACAGCATTATTTTAGGAAAGCTAATTTGACGGTATAAAATAGAATGAAGAAAGAAGAAGAGGGACCAGGCATAGGAACATCATTCAGTGAATATATTTTTGGATGCCTTCTCAGTGCAAATAATTGTGAAAGATATTATGGATATGTAGATGAATAAAACATGATCATTTCCCAGGAAAGCCTTGTAGTGTCATGGAGGAAATATACAAATAAGTTTTAAAAATGTACACTTATAAAAAATCTATGGAGCACTTTGGGAGGCCGAGGCAAGTGGATTATCTGAGGTCAGGAGTTCGAGATCAGCCTGGCCAACATGGCAAAACCCCGTCTCTACTAAAAATACAAAAATTAGCCAGTGGTGGCACGTGCCTGGAGTCCCAGCTACTCGGGAGGCTGAGGCAGAAGAATCGCTTGAACCTGGGAGGTGGAGGTTGCATTGAGCTGAGATTGTGCCACTGCACTACTTCAGCCTGGGTGACAGAGTGAGACTCCGTCACAAAAAAAAAAAAAAAAAAAGAAACCATGGTGGGGAAATCACTTGATTGGAGTTTGAAAGATCAACAGATACTCTCTAGGATGAAAAAGATCAATGCAAATGCAATAGCATGAACAATCATTCACAGATAGAAAGAAAAGGAATATAGAGGCAATTAGACTTTAAAGACTGTAGCATATAATCTATGTTGAAGGGTCAGAGGTAATAAGGCTAGAGAAATAAATAAAATGTAAGATGTAGTAAGAAGTTCAACCTGTATTGAAGGCAATGAAGATCCAGCAAATAAAGTATGGGAGTAATATAAGATAAACAATTTAGAAACTCTCTCAAGCAGTGTGAAGTGGTTTAATTACAAACACGTAATTTGATAGAGGCCAGTTAGCAGATTATTGAAATAGTTCAGACATTATAAGGAATAAAACTAAGGCAGTCACATGGGAATGGAAATACAGGAATGGACTCAATTGGTATTTAGGAGATAGAAACACCAGAAATTAGTGACTGATTAGGTGTGGTTGGAAGAGGGAAAGCAAAAGGAGATGACTTAAAGATTCCTGGCCTAGGCAACTGGGTGGATGATGGAGAGGAAGGACAGCCTCGGGAAATGGGGTGGGGAGCTGAAAAGGGAGTTCAGTTTGGGACATGTTATGTTTCAGGTATCTGTGAGTCAACCAAGAAGAAGAAGGCAGTTGTAAATATTGTCTGGAGCCCAGGAGAGAGGGTTGGACAGGCTCTGTGAGTCATCAGCATATAGGTGATCACTGAAGCTAGGGAGTAAATGAGATCATCTATGTAAAGAATAAAGTGTGAGAAGAAAAACTTAATAACAACTTAATCTAGGAGACATTGGACATAAAGACCTAAAGTTAGAAAGAAACTAGAAGAATATTTTTTTTAAAAAAGAAAAGAAAAATAAGTAAGAGGAAAACCAAAAGAGAAAGTATTAGAAAAAACAACAGAAATTCCGCTAGAGGCAGGTTGGGTTAGGGGTGAATTAACAGTAGCAGATATTGAAGAAAATTCAAGTATGGTGATGCCTAGGACTGCTCAAAAGCATTGGAAATTTGACCTTCTCTGGGGATGTTGACAAGAGCAGCTTCAGTGATGTTGTAGAGAGATACCCGTTCTTCAGTGAACGGACAATGGACAAGCAGATTGGAAATGAAACAGTAGAAATATCTATTCTTTGACCTTCTCTCTTAAGAACACTATTTGGGAAGAAATGGGAAGCAATCACTGGAGGAGAATAAAGGGTAGAGGGAGGGAAAACAAACAAACAAACAAACAAACAAACAAACAAACTTTGGAAGGCCAAGCTGATCACCTGAGGCCAGGAATTTGAGACAAGCCTGGCCAATATGGTGAAACTCCGTCTCTACTAAAAATACAAAAAAATTAGCTGGGCGTGGTGGCGGATGCCTGTAATTCCAGCTACTCTGGAGGCTGAGACAGGAGAATCACTTGAACCCAGCAGGCAGAGGTTGCAGTGAGCCAAGATCACACCACTGCATTCCAGCCTGGGCCACAAGAGCGAAACTCTGTCTCAAAACAAGCAAACAAAAAGAATGTATTTACTGGCTGGGGTAATAAATCAGTAGAGAAGCAGCAGGAATAAGCCGTATATGGCAGGGTTACAAATGAATAGTAAAAGGGGGCTCCTGATTCGAGATCATCTGAGAATTTTATGTAGAAACTTTGAAGGTAAGAATAAGCTAAAACTTAAGGAAATCATTACGTAATGAGATCTTTCTCTAAGAGGTAGGAAACCAAGTCACTTCCTGAGAGTGAGAGCGGTAAGAGGAGGAAGGGAAGTTTGTGAATATGGCTCAGCCAGTGGAATGGCCAGTGTTGGAAATGGGGGCACAGTGAGTTGTAAGTAAAAGGATTTGTGAGTAGTATAGATTTATATTTCAGAAAATATAAATTTGTAATAGGGCCAAGATACATGTGTTTCCCCACAAATACTTGCCAGTCTAGGTATAGCAGTGAAGAAGGCAGGTGTTTTGTTTGATCCAGATTTGAGGGTTGATGAAGCAAGTAGGCTAAAAAGATGAAGGGATTCAGAGTACCGGCAAGAAAGTGGAAATGAGATGTACTGTGGTGTCTGAATAGTCTCAGTTAATGAATCCACTTGATAGAGGCAGGAATAAGAGAGACACAGAGCTAGGCTAAAGTATACAACCCCTAATCATTTCCGAACTTTTACTCAAAAAGTACCCTTTCACCTCTGCCCCATCTTTAACACAGCAATTCTACTTCCAGCAATTTATCCAGCAATTTAAATATTCCCATATATATGCAAAGCATATTCCCTGCAGCGTTGTGTATTTTGGCAAAATATTGGAAACAACATGAATTTTCATCAATAGAAATCCGGTAAATAAATTCCAGCACAATGAAATAATTGAATACTAAGAAGGACTTAAATGAAATGAGGCAGATTTACATGAACAAATAAGCAGTAATTCCAAGATCTATTAGGTGAAAAAGCAAGATGCAAAGGAGTGTATATTGTGTGCCACTATTTGTGTAAAATTAAAGTACATATACATCATATACATATATATTTATATATGCATAATATCTCTGGAAGGATAGAGAAAGTTTGGATATGGTAATTGCCTCTGGAGAAAGGGCTAGATGGCTGGAGGTAGTGGTGAAGAAGAAAAATTTACTTTTACCTTTATGTATATATAAAAATAAAATTTACTTTTTAGTGAATATAGATATTTCTGTTTTTTACTATGGACACGTGATTACCTGGACAAAAAAGAGAAAAGAAATGTATCTGCTATCATTATATGCTGTACCCAATGGTGGTGAGTGCTAGTGAGGCAGCCTCAATCAATGACACACATAAATACATTTGTGCTTGCTTTTATCTGAGTCCTGAACTAGTTAATTTTTAGTTACATTAGATAAAATGAGGCATTTTAGTATATGCAATATTTTTTATGTCCTGAACCAGCAAGACCTTTAGCTAGGGTTCAGAAAAACATGGGACTGTTTCTGATAACAATGGCACGTAGAAAAGACATTCAAGTTTAATTGTCTTACTGACAAATTGTAAGCTGAAAGAGCTTTCTTGAGAAACACACGCCCACCGTCTTCAGAGCTTAAGGAATAGAATGAGTTTATAAATGTTTGGGAGTAATTCTACTAACTGAAATACAATGTTTTAAGTGATTTCTTGTTTATTAGGATTTCATATGGCTTAAGAAAAACTTTTGATTTAAACATTTTTGAGGGTATACTTAGCTATGGGGAAATGCACCTTGAAAACAGCAGAAACTATTAGTACTTTTCTCTATTTACAGCAAGCCAGAGACAGTCTTTGGCTGCTCTGGGTATAGATAGCATCTACGTTTCAACCTTATTTCTGAAGAGACATATGCAAGATTCTGTAACCTATATGTTGTCAAATCAGTCTGTACAAAATCCGCAGTCATATTACCAAAAAGTCTATGCAAAGCTGTATGATACAGGCCATAAGATAGAGACAACACAAGTATCCTTGATGGTATCCTGAGAAAAAGTGTAACGTACCACACAGCAGCTTTTGTAATGCCCATGTCTGGTAGGTACTCAGCATCCAAAAGTAACAGTAATTACTGCCAAAGCCCACATTGTTTTTTGTGCTGATTTATATTGTGTTTGGGGTGGGGGTGCAAGGAGGAGAAAGAGAGAGAAAAAACTAGAGAGCAAGAGAGAGAATAAATTTTTATACCAAATATTAGTCTCCAGCGTTCTCTTCTCTGGTTTATTGGAAATCAGATCATTCTGAACTATTTCAGCAGGCTAGTAGAGCCTAGCCTACTGTTAAGCACATAATTGATACCCAGTAACTAATCAATAGCCAGGCTTGCCATGAGTGCACCTGTGCTTCGGCTGCCAGCTCAGCAGGTGAGCCGTGGGTCCAAAGAGAAACACAAACAGCACTACTTTTCCTGTTTACAATAAGTACTCCTATGAGTCTATCACTATACCTGAGATTCCTAATGACTAAGATGTCATGTCCCCCACCTTTATTACCTGGAGAGCCATACATCCTTTCAAGTTTTGTGAAAGTGTCCTTTCTACAGTGATTCCCGATTGCCCAGCCTTCATTCTTTGTGTTACTACAACTCTTTGTTCACATAGCTATGATAGCACTTCTCGCAGAATGCTATAATGATCATTGTATGACTATGTGTATAAGATGATGACTACCTGCTTTGTCACTGTACTGTTGAATTCTATGAGGATAGGGACCTTGTCTTTCCGTCTTTGAATCCCCAACAGATGACAGTGATTCGGGGGCTCACAATCTCTCCCAGCCTTAGTTTCCTCATGTGTAATGCAGAAGGAATAATTTCAGTCTTTAAGGGTTGTCGTCAGGATTAAAAATAATACACACACAGTGCTAAGAAGAGATGAAAACCAAGAGGGACTCAAGACCAAGAAAACACTGAGTAGCCATATTCTATTTGGAATTGTTATATTTTGTCAGCCAGGTGTTGGAGCAAAGAGACAGAAGTTCTGTGGAGAGAAGAATGAATCAGACATGCAGTAAGAAGCAGAGATGGAAGATGGAGTGAGGTCATGCGTGGGTCTCCTTACAGCTTTGCAATTCCGAGTCCCAGTTTTCCTGAGGCCCAGCTGCATTCTTTGGCAATAAAATAAATGGGCTTAAAGTATAAAATGCTCAAGAAAGAACAGCTTCGGAAGAGGAGAATAGAGAAGTAGCAAATTTGGAAGAGCTTATATCAGTAATATTTATGTTGCACCTTTTGGATGCTTTGGGATGATTTGCTATGAGATCCCCAAAGTTTCCTTGAAACATATCTAGGAGCATAAAACATGCTGGTCCTGTCCACAGTCTAGATTGTACTTGGTATATAAATGTATGCAGACTTGCCAACCAGATTGCAGGCTCTTAGAGAGGGGAAATTATACCTTCTTCCTTTCCATTTGCCACAGAGCCTAGCCTACTGTTAAGCACATAATTGAAAACCAGTAACTAATCAATATTTGTTAAATGAATGAATCCAATTTTTTTGAGACAAGATCTTGCTCTGTTGCCCAGGCTGGAATGCAGTGGTATGATCTTGGCTCACTACAATTTCTTTCTGCCTCCCAGTCTCAAGCAATCCTTCCACCTTAGCTACCCTAAAGTTACATGCCACCACACTCAGCTGGGTTTTTTGTTTGTTTGTTTTTTGTTTTTTTAAGAGATGAGTTCTCTCTGTATTGCCAAGGCTGCTGTCAAACTCCTGGACTCAAGTGGTCCTCCTACTTCAGTCTCCCAAAGTGCTGGGATAACTGGCATGAGCCACTGTGCCCAGCTAGATTCTTTTACAAGGTACGCAACAAGGGATCCAGAATTCAATGAATCAATAATGGATGTTTCAGCCTCTTCTCAATCTATATACTCTTTCGGTATGATTCAGTAATACTCAGAGTTTCAGCCACTAGATAGGTATGGATGGTGTTCACATCCTCATTTCCAGCCCAGGCCTATACTGCGGACTCTGGACTCTCATTCCCAACTGTCTGCAGTAGCTGGATATAATGACCTACAGGCATCTCTGTCCAGGGTCATCAAACACTGATCTTCAGACATCTCCAAATATCATGTTCTCCAAACTTGCCCCTGTCTACATTCTTAGTCTCAGAATATGGGCACCAGCACTTGCCATGCAGTCTGCCTAGCTGAAAAACTGTGGGTCATTCTTCCCTCCTTCATGTCCTTTCCTCTGCAGACTAAGGAGAGCAATGTGGTGCATATAAAAAGCATAGGCTTAAAAGTCTCACAGGCCTGGAATTTGGCTCAATCACTTAGCTTTGACCTTGAAAACATTACTGCCTTGTGGCTCATTATCTTTTGTTTGTAAAATGAGATTATTAATGCCTATCTTACAGGGATGTTTAATAACTAGACATAATGTATACAGCATTGCAGACTCCAACTGTCATTTAGTGTCCTGGACATGACTTTACTGTTTCACAGAGTACACAATGATTGGTTTATTTTTAAGTCCACATGAATCTCTAAGCAAGTTGAAGAGACGGTATTACTTTTATCTAATGCTTTGAATTTAATGAAATGGCATCGTTTTTCCTAAAAGCTCTGAATCTACATGTCAAAAAAAAAAAAATAGAATAAAAGACACAAGAAACAGTGGCATGGATAAATAAGAATCTATCTTATTAGACTTCATCTATATAGTTTATATATATTTTGGATGCTTATTTTTCAAAAGCATTTGCAAAAAGGTAAAAGACATTATAAGAAGAGAAGAATATGCTACACTTCTTGGAGTAGAAGAAGACTATAAAATACCATGATGAACCATCTAAAACAGACAGAAATCCTTTAGACAATCAAAAACACAGTTAATATGGAATGTTTGGTCTGGCTAGCCGGGGTGACAGGATAGTGGGGTAAGGCACAGCCAAGAATTGCATTTCAGTGACTCACTGCTCCTACAAAAACGGTGGCTTCTGAGAAATACAATTTAGAAGAAAATATCTATAATAAAATGTGAGGTGCCATACCAAAAATAACATAACATTTACTTAGGGGGGAAACCCTCAATTAATTGCCCTTTGAAAACAGAACCTTCTCAGAAATCACTGAGAATCTACCTGAAGATCTCAGGAAGTTTATATGAGCTCATTTGTTCATTATTGGTTCATTCATTCACTGATTAAACAAATGTTTTTTAAGTGCCTGCTATAAGCCAAGGCTGGGATATGTACGGTGGGGAGCAAAGCACACACAGTTCCTGTACTGCGGGCGAGGGGGGGTTGTTACAACGTAACAGGAAAGGCAGGCAATTAACTAAGCAAAAACAATAAAATGCGATATATTCTCTACTGAGCATTATTCTAGTGCTGTGGGAACAGGAAGAATACTTAACCAATCTGGGCTTATAAGGAAGTGATTTTTCAAGTGAAGAAGAAGTAAAAAGATGATCAGGTAACAGGAACATTATATCCAAAAACTTGAAGGTAAGGAATGGAGAATCATCCCAAAAAGGAAAAACTTAAAGTTCAAGTTGAAACAGCTATAGATTTGGCTGCTGAGAAAGGTGAAAGTCAGGTTATGAAAGATTTAATTTTTTTTAAATGGACTGAATTGAGGTGCAATTTATATTCAATAATGCACACTCTTAAGGTCAAATGAATTTTGAAAAATGTTTCCATATGGAACCTGCAATCCAATGAAAGTATGGAACATTTCCATCTCCTGATGAAGTTGGTTAGTGCCCCTTTGCGGTCATCTCCCCTCCCTCCCCAGCACCCCCAATACAGGTAGAAATTGCTCCACTTCCTA
Organism: Pongo abelii; assembly: GCF_028885655.2. Classification (NCBI taxonomy): domain Eukaryota; kingdom Metazoa; phylum Chordata; class Mammalia; order Primates; family Hominidae; genus Pongo; species Pongo abelii. Next base: position 33,646,715 of record NC_071989.2, read on the forward strand.
TCACTATAGATTGGTTTTACTTGTTCTAGAATTTAATATAAATAGACTTTTCTAAGTATAACGTCTATGTGATTCCTCCATGCTGTTGTGTATCTCAGTAGCTCATTCCTTTTTATTGCTGAGTAGGATTTGATTTTATGATATACTCTAATTTGTTTATCCAATCATTAATTTACTAGAACCCACCCTTATTTGGGTTGATTTTAGCTGCTACAAATAAAGCTCCCATAAGCATTCATGTACCAGCCTTTTTTATAAACGTAAGTTGTTCGTTCTCTGGAGTAAATACCTAAGAGCGGAATCAGTGGGTCACATAAGTAGGTTTAACTTCATAAGAAACTGGCAAACTGTTTTTTTAAACGTGGTCACTCTATTTTACACCTTACTGTAAATGTATGAGAGTTCCTGTTTCTCCACATTCTTGTCAACATTTTATATTACTGGTCATTTTAATTTTAGTCATTCCAGTAGGTGTGAAGTGGTATTTCATTGTGATCTTAATTTGTCCTTTTGTGATGATCAGTGATGCTGAACATCATTTTTACATGATTATTGGCCATTTGTATTTTGCCTTTTGTAAAATTTGTTTACATTGTTTGCCATTAATTGTGAAAGAGTTCTTTATATATTGTTGATTCAAGTACTTTGTTAGTTATATTGTGGTAAATATTTTCTTCTAGTACATAGCCTGCCCTTTTATTTTCTTAAGTGTCTTCTTCGAAAAGTGATTATTTTAATTTTTGTAGAAGTGCAATTTATCAATATTTTGTTTTCTGGTTACGGATTTTTTTTCCTATTTTTGCTTATAGAAGCTTTACAGTCATAATCTTTGCATTTAGATCTATAATCCATTTAAATTTGATTTTTGTATATGGTGTAAACTAAGGGTTGAAGTTAATTGTTTTACATATGGAGATCAGATTCCAATTGTTTTAGCACCATATATTGAAGAGACTATCATTTCTCATTGAATTATCTTACAGAAAATCAATTCCATTTTTACAGTTACTGACTTTTTTTCTTTTCTTGAGTATGTATAGGAGGAGCATCCTTAATCCAAATATCAAAAATATAAAATGCTCCAAATTCTAAAAGTTTTTGTGTACCAACATGACCTCACAAAGGGAAAATTCCACATCTGACCTCATGTGACAATTTATAGTTGAAACTTTGTTTTATGCCCCAAATTATGAAAACTGTTGTGTAAAATTACATTTAGACTAAGTACATAAGGTGTATATGAAACATAAATGAATTTCATGTTTAGACTTGGGTCTCATCTCCAAGATACCTTGTTATCTATATGCAAATATTCCAGAGTCTGGCAAAAATCCAAAATCTAAAACACTTCTGGTCCCAAGCATTTTGATAAAGGATATATATTACATTTCTGTTTATTTTGTGATTGAATACTAGATACTTTGGATACTATATTTTAGAAAATTAGGATTCTATCTTCCTTTCTTCCTATTTAGCGACAAATTTAATTTCTGGCTGTCCCCTAGAATGTGTCTAGGCTTGATTTTGTGCTTCATTAATTAGTGATATGGTTTGGCTGTGTTCCTACCCAAATCTCACCTCGAATTGTAATAATCCTCATGTGTCAAGGGTGGGGCCAGGTGATCACTGAATCATGGGGGCAGTTTCACCCATACTGTTCTTGTGGTACTGAATAAGTCTCATGAAAGCTGATGGTTTTATAACTGGGAGTTCTCCTGAACAAGCTCTCTTGCCTGCCGCCATGTAAGACATGCTTTTGCTTCTCCTTTGCATTCTGCCATGATTGTGAGGCCTCCCCAGCCATGTGGAACTGTGAGTCCATGAAACCTCTTTCCTTTACAGATTACCCAGTCTTGGGTATGTCTTTATTAGCAGTGTGAAAATGAACTAATACAGTTAGGAACTGTAAAAAACCCAAGGTATTTTGCAAGCCCCTCTAAGTTGGTAAGACTCAGCCTCCAAACTGTCTCTCTATGGATCTTGGTAGAGCTTGGTTTTAGGCTTTCTTCAGATAATCCTACATTAAGTCTTTCTCTAGGGCATGGTCTTTACTCTTAAGACATGGTCTTTCTGCCATCTCAACTGGATTCCAGAGGTTTTAAAGAGGCTTGAAGGACATTTCTCCACTGTGGCAAGGTTGGAACTCCAGTATCTGCAGGTACTGCTTAACCTCCAATATCTTTGTTCACCTTTCAGCCCTAGAGCAGTTGCTAGCTGTTAAGCCTTGGGTTATTTGCCCTGAACCTATACAACCCCCTCTCAGTCATGAACTTGAAGTGTTCCATCACACAAATTTCTGAGACACTTTCTTCTTCTATGACGTTCTACCTATTATATTCCTGCTGCTTCAGCTACCCAGAACTCTGATCTCTGCCCCTATGCTCAATGGGACCACTGTACTCTGCTTGACTCCAGCTTTCTGTTCTGCAATCAGAAAATTGTTCTCAGGCAGAGAACTGGCAATTGTGGACCCCAATTCATGAGTTTCCCTCTTTTCAAAGATCGCAGGCTTAAAACTGTCAGTTGCTTGAGATGTTTGTGCCAGAAGTCTAGTTGGGCACCATTTAATTCATAAATGCTGGAAGCTGAAATCCACCCCCCAATTAGTTTTTAAGCAGAGAAGTAAAATAACCTACTTGTACTTTAGAAGGGTCACTCAGGTTTCAATGGAAAGTGAATTGGTAGGGGACAAGACTGGTGCACACAGACAACACATGGCAGTAGGAGTAATCCTGGAAAAAATTACCTATTTAATAAATACATATTTAGTGATCACTATATGCAAGTTACTGTTCTCATTCTAGTATTAACTCACTTAATCATCACCAATCCCATGATATAATAGTATTATTATCTCCATTTTATAGGTTGGAAAACGGAGGGACAGATAGGCTAAGTAATTTGACCAAAAAGCAGAGTTGGGATTGAAAACAGGTGGCCTGTGTTTGGAGTCCATGATCTTTAAAACCATGCAGTGCTGTGGTAATGGTAGCCTAATGTAGTGGAAATGAGCAACCTTTGCTTCCTGTGCCTGAAAAGCATGGACTTCCCTTTCTGGACACTATTATTAGTAGACACTGTGTGCCAGTGTGAATAGAACTACAATCCAGGCATCTTGGGAGATAAGGGATTCAAAGCAAAGATTCTCAGCCTATAATCAACATAAAGACTCTAAAAAAATACAATTATGAAGAAAGTAATTATTAAACAACTTAATATACTCAGAGCAATTGCTTTAATGCTAAGCAGATGCTACGGGATGTGACAATTGCAAGAATAAAAAAGACTAACTATCACACCTGTAATCCTAGCACTTTGGGAGGCCAAGGCAGGCAGATCACCTAAGGTCAGGAGTTCAAGACCAACCTGGCCAACAAGACAAAACCCCGTCTCTACTAAAAACACAAAAATTAGCTGGGCATGGTAGCAGGCACCTGTAATCCCAGCTACTCAGGAGGCTGAGGCAGGAGAATCACCTGAACCTGGGAGACGGAGGTTGCAGTGAGCTGAGATTGTGCCACCACACTCCAGCCTGGATAACAGAGGGGGACTCCATCCCCCCCAAAAAAAGCTTAGAGTCTATTTTTATATGGGTTATATTCAACAAGAGAGAGTCAACAATGGTCCTCAGAGCAATGGTCAGGAAATCTCTGAGAATTTGCCTTTTAACTTATGAAGTCATTTGCCTCTGAACCCACTTCCCTAGCTACAAAATTGTACTAAAGTACTATCAGTCAAAAGCATACATCACTGAATTAATTTTCATCTTTTAAAAAAGTCCTGACATTTTTTGTTACAGTGCAATTTGGTGCAGTTGCTGAGGTAAAGAACTGAAATGAACTAGAGAGGAAAAAATAAACCCAGAATATGAAAAAAAAAAAAGATGAAGTTTTGCCATTCTTGGAACAATAAATGAAACAAAATATCTGTTATTATGAAATAACCCCATTAGAGAGGTCAGGGAAAATGGCAGCTGAGGCTAAAATAAAAATACTTAGATAGGTTGTGTGCTGACATCTGGGTCTAGGTCAACATGTCATGTGTACCAAGTTAAGAGTGTCTTCTGAATTTTAGTGATAAACAACTACTCAGATTAAAATATGCCATAAAAATTATGTTTTAAAAAAGCACTGTTTACATTTATCTGTGGAAATTTCTGTCCTGCTGATAACCCAAATGCATGAGTTAAACCATCTGCCTCTTTTTCTGATGTGAAAGGGAATGATGTAAACGCTGTTTACAGCAGTGAGTTGGTTTGCTGGGAGGCTGCTGTTCTTTATCAGCATTTTAACAGTGGATAACTGAGATATCTGTAATTCAGGCATATTCCCAAGAACAGTCCATAGGCATCTCTCCTGCTGAGGGCAGGTTTATCATGTTTACAAATGTCCAACTCTACTCAAGATATACATGCAGTCCAGAGAGTGTCACATAAGAGACTGTGTGATAGAAATGACACGCATTTTGATGGGAGATTAATTCAGATTCAAATTCTGCCTTTCTAATCTTGGCTAAGTTATGGAAATTTTCTAGATCTTGGTTTCTTCAGCCATAAAATAAGCTTACTATAGGGGGTTGAATGGTGGACCCCATTTGTCCATGTCCTAACCCCAAAACCTGTGAATGTGACCTTATTTAGAAAAAAAAGTCTTTGCAGGTATAATTTTGAGAAGTGATCATTCTGGGTTTTCTGGTGGGTCCTAAGTCCAATGACAAGTGGCTTTCTGAAAGATGCACAGGGTTGAGCTGCACGGGAAGAAATGGAGAATGAGGCCATGTGAAGACAAAGGAAGAGATTGGGCTTATTTAGTCACAAGCCAAGGAATACTTGGAGCCACCAGAAGCTGGAAGAGGAAAGGAAAAATCCTCTCCTAGAGACTTTAGCGATAACATTGCCCTTAGAATACTTCAATTTCTGACCTCTGGCCTCCAGAACTGTGAGAAAATATATTTTTGTTGTTTTAAACCACCCAGTTTGTGGTAATTTTTAACGGAAGCCCCAAGAAATGAATACAATGACATTATAGGGTTTTTGTGGGGAATATAGATAGATCTGTGCATAGCCAAGGTAAACATTTATTTAGTGTTAGCTACTATGGTAATAGTACATGATACTTCAAACACATGGCTACAAATACTTGTGGAATCAAGGACGCAGTGTCTTCTACTTCAATATAAAATTTATAAGGTCAAGTGTCCCAGTTACCGCTAAGGATATTTGAAAGAAGAAATCTGAAAAAATAATTTATTGGCTACTAATACGAAGTTCACTTGTAAGGAGAGGGCTCACCTTTATTGAAGATAAGATTTCTAAAGCCCATTTTGGAGGAGAGGCTGAGCCTCTAGGTCCTAGATATGAATGAATGTACTTCACATAAGAGAAGAGGAAAAATGTATTGGTGACTCCAGGAAAATGAAGGAGGAAAGAAAGGCAGAAAAGGCTCCAAGCTCTAAGCTATAACCCGCTCTCTATAACCATCTTCAGGAAAGCCTCAACATCACAAAACATGACTTGAGATGAATGATTCTCTCCCACCCTCCCTCCCTTCCTTTCTTTCTTCACTGCTTTTTTCATCGGAAGTGTAGAGAAATGAGGCTTCAAACCCAGAATAATATAGAAAACTGAGACTGAATGGAAAGACAAAAAGATACAGGTGTTACTAGTCTTTGCTTAGATCCAGGCACCACCTCAAAGTCACGTTAGGATACAAGAGGACTACATGTGCAAAGAATGACCAAAGATTAGGCTGAAATCTTGATGTTCATTCTCCTTTAGAAAAACTTCACTCACCAAACACAAAGTTCAACTGAAGACCTTTTATTCACAAATGGCAAGAATTCTGGAATGGAAATATTTTTCTGAGATGCAAAATTAACTTCCAGGATGTAAATATTTTTTACTTTCAAAAATCTGTCACAGCATGTATTTTTTAGGGCAACATATATGTTTTGAAGTCAGGTATTTTAAACCTAAGATTACTCCAAATGCAGTTACAACTGGTACAATCATTTGCAATAAAACTAATTCATTGAATTTATATGTCTAATGAAGAATTGAATTACCAGCCAAATTACATTTTCTATGTAATATGCCATCTTTGAAAACTGTTTTTCATAATCTAGGGGAACTGAACACATCAAATACATGTCATATTATTAGAGAAAAAATACAAGCTAAAGTGTCTGAATTTGTAGGTAAAATACAAATTCAGATGATGTGATGTTAAATACAGACAAGAATAATTGGGAAAAGTTTCGTGGCAGAATAGTGGACTTTAATTAAACATTGAGGAAAAATCAGAAGGTGATCACCAGAATAAAATTTCATAAAGTCAAGCCAGTTAAACTCCCAGGATTCCAGGGATGAAGGTAAGAGGGAGAATGAGGTATTTTCACTCTTTGACTTCACTTAAGAGGAAATTTGAATGAGAACTGAAGTATCTGAAAATGAAAATTATATTTAGCATCCACTTATCACATGGGGAAAATGGTAAATGGGAACAAAATAATAATAAGAGGTATAGTTTCTGATGTGCTTAGGCTCATGAGCCTAACTATAGAGCTAAACTGCGAAATTACAAAACATTTTAAAATTAAAATGCAGTCTCCTCTTAGGTCAAAATGTTTGCCTAAGTGGGTAGATTGGTTAGTCTGGACCCTTTGGACACTTTTAAGCATTCCAGAATGCCTCCAATGAATTTAGAATGCCAAGAATGTGCACAAATTTGCTATTTAAAATTCTAGAATTGCATTTGCTAATCCAATTAAGTCTAGCTTTGCCAGACACAGGGGCTGAACTCCACTTCAAATCATGTAGTTGAAATATACTCAAAAAATTTATGTGAAGAGAAACCCATTCTAAGTCCACAATACCTGTTTCTAAAATGACTGCAAATATTCAAGTTACTAACATTTCTTTGGAAATGATTATTGCTATAGCTTCAATCACTCCTTTACACACACACACACACACACACACAAGATGACATGAAATGAACAAAATAGGTAGGAAATTGTTAGTGTTGCAAATGTATTTTATTTACCAAACCATTATAGGTTTAAACTTGTATTCATACCTTGACTTGTACATTCTCATTCATAAGCACATATCTTATATATTTAACTTCATTAAATCATCTGATTTTCTGTTTAAGTCCATGTCTAATATTTTTTATGCTTCTGATGAAGTCTTTCACTCTCTCACATGAATAGTGGGTACATTTTATCATCCCAAGAAGTTGGCAAGCTCCTTGAAAAGACAGACCATATCATATGTTTATTTTATATCCCCTTGATGCCAACTACTGTCATGGTAAATCCTCAATGTGTTGATTTGATTTTCATTAATTCAATTCCAATCTAGCACTTTTTTTTTTTTTGAGACAGAGTTTTACTCTTGTTGCCCAGGCTGGAATGCAATGGTGCAATCTTGGCTCACTGCAACTTTCGCCTCCCAGGTTCAAGGGATTCTCCTGCCTCAGCCTCCCAAGTAGCTGGGATTACAGGCACCGACCACCATGCCCAGCTAATTTTTGGTATTATTAGTAGAGATGGGGGTTTCACCATTTTGGTCAGGCTGGTCTTGAACTCCTGACCTCAGGTGATCCAACCGCCTCGGCTTCCCAAAGTGCTGAGATTATAGGTGTGAGCCACCACACCCTGCCCAATCTAGTATTTTTATATTAGCAAATGTTACTTTGTACTGTTATAGAATCTCATATAAAAATTGGTACTGTTTACCCTGTTTGCAGATGACATGATTCTGTGTTTAGAAAATCCCATCATCTCAGCCCAAAACCTCCCTAAGCTGATAAACAACTTCGGCAAAGTCTCAGGATACAAAATCAATCTGCAAAAATCACAAGCATTCCTTACAAGGGACGTGAAGGACCTCTTCAAGGAGAACTACAAACCACTGCTCAAGGAAATAAAAGAGGATACAAACAAATGGAAGAACATTCCATGCTCATGGGTAGGAAGAATCAATATCGTGAAAATGGCCATACTGCCCAAGGTAATTTACAGATTCAATGCCATCCCCATCAAGCTACCAATGACTTTCTTCACAGAATTGGAAAAAACTACTTCAAAGTTCATATGGAACCAAAAAAGAGTCCGCATCGCCAAGTCAATCCTAAGCCAAAAGAACAAAGCTGGAGGCATCACACTACCTGACTTCAAACTATACTACAAGGCTACAGTAACCAAAACAGCATGGTACTGGTACCAAAACAGAGATATAGATCAATGGAACAGAACAGAGCCCTCAGAACTAACGCCGCATATCTACAACTGTCTGATCTTTGACAAACCTGAGAAAAACAAGAAATGGGGAAAGGATTCCCTATTTAATAAATGGTGCTGGGAAAACTGGCTAGCCATATGTAGAAAGCTGAAACTGGATCCCTTCCTTACACCTTATACAAAAATCAATTCAAGATGGATTAAAGACTTAAACGTTAGACCTAAAACCATAAAAACCCTAGAAGAAAACCTAGGCATTACCATTCAGGACATAGGCATGGGCAAGGACTTCATGTCTAAAACACCAAAAGCAATGGCAACAAAAGCCAAAATTGACAAATGGGATCTCATTAAACTAAAGAGCTTCTGCACAGCAAAAGAAACTACCATCAGAGTGAACAGGCAACCTACAAAATGGGAGAAAATTTTCGCAACCTACTCATCTGACAAAGGGCTAATATCCAGAATCTACAATGAACTCAAACAAATTTACAAGAAAGAAACAAACAACCCCATCAAAAAGTGGGCGAAGGATATGAACAGACACTTCTCAAAAGAAGACATTTATGCAGCCAAAAAACACATGAAAAAATGCTCACCATCACTGGCCATCAGAGAAATGCAAATCAAAACTACAAGGAGATACCATCTCACACCAGTTAGAATGGCAATCATTAAAAAGTCAGGAAACAACAGGTGCTGGAGAGGATGTGGAGAAATAGGAACACTTTTACACTGTTGGTGGGACTGTAAACTAGTTCAACCCTTGTGGAAGTCAGTGTGGCGATTCCTCAGGGATCTAGAACTAGAAATTCCATTTGACCCAGCCATCCCATTACTGGGTATATACCCAAAGGACTATAAATCATGCTGCTATAAAGACACATGCACACGTATGTTTATTGTGGCACTATTCACAATAGCAAAGACTTGGAACCAACCCAAATGTCCAACAATGATAGACTGGATTAAGACAATGTGGCACATATACACCATGGAATACTATGCAGCCATAAAAAATGATGAGTTCACGTCCTTTGTAGGGACATGGATGAAATTGGAAATCATCATTCTCAGTAAACTATCGCAAGAACAAAAAACCAAACACCGCATATTCTCACTCATAGGTGGGAACTGAACAATGAGAACACATGGACACAGGAAGGGGATCATCACACTCTGGGGACTGTTGTGGGGTGGGGGGAGGGGGGAGGGATAGCATTGGGAGATATATCTAATGCTAGATGACGAGTTGGTGGGTGCAGTGCACCAGCATGGCACATGTACACATATGTAACTAACCTGCACATTGCACACATGTACCCTAAAACCTAAAGTATAATAATAATAAATTAAAAAAAGTAAATTAAAAAAATTCACAAGCATTCCTATACGCCAATAACAGACAAACAGAGAGCCAAATCATGAGTGAACTCCCATTCACAATTGCTTCAAAGAGAATAAAATACCTAGGAATCCAACTTACAAGGGATGTGAAGGACCTCTTCATGGACAACTACAAACCACTGCTCAACGAAATAAAAGAGGACACAAGCAAATGGAAGAACATTCCATGCTCATGGATAGAAAGAATCAATATCGTGAAAAATGGCCATACTGCCCAAGGTAATTTATAGATTCAATGCCATCCCCATCAAGCTACCAATGACTTTCTTCACAGAATTGGAAAAAACTACTTTAAAGTTCATATGGAACCAAAAAAGAGCCCGCATTGCCAAGTCAATCCTAAGGAAAAAGAACAAAGCTGGAGGCATCATGTTACTGGACTTCAAAGTATACTACAAAGCTACAGTAACCAAAACAGCATGGTACTGGTACCAAAACAGAGATATGGACCAATGAAACAGAATAGAGCCCTCAGAAATAATACCACACATCTACAACCATCTGATCTTTGACAAACCTGAGAAAAACAAGAAATGGGGAAAGGATTCACTATTTAATAAACAGTGCTGGGAAAACTGGCTAGCCAAATGTAGAAAGCTGAAAATGGATCCCTTCCTTACACATTATACAAAAATTAATTCAAGATGGACTAAAGATTTAAATGTTAGACCTGAAACCATAAAAACTCTAGAAGAAAACTTAGGCAATACCATTCAGGACGTAGGCATGGGCAAGTACTTCATGACTAAAACACCAAAAGCAATGGCAACAAAAGCCAAAATTGACAGATGGGATCTAATTAAACTAAAGAGCTTCTGCACAGCAAAAGAAACTACCATCAGAGTGAACAGGCAACCTATAAAATGGGAGAAAATTTTTGCAATCTACCCATCTGACAAACGGCTAATATCCAGAATCTACAATGAACTTAAACAAATTTACAAGAAAAGAACAAACAACCCCATCAAAAAGTGGGTAAAGGATATGAACAGACATTTCTCAAAAGAAGACATTTATGCAGCCAACAGACATGAAAAAATGCTCATAATCACCGGCCATCAGAGAAATGCAAATCAAAACCACAATGAGATAACATCTCACACCGGTTAGAATGGCGATCATTAAAAAGTCAGGAAACAACAGGTGCTGGAGAGGATGTGGAGAAACAGGAACACTTTTACACTGTTGGTGGGAGTGTAAACTAGTTCAACCATTTTGGAAGTCAGTGTGGCGGTTCCTCAAGGATCTAGAACTACAAATACCATTTGACCCTGCGATCCCATTACTGGGTATATACCCAAAGGATCATAAATCATGCTACTATAAAGGCACATGCACACATATGTTTATTGAGGCACTATTCACAATAGCAAAGACTTGGAACAACCCAAATGTCCATCAATGATAGACTGGATTAAGAAAATGTGGCACATATACACCATGGAATACTATGCAGCCATAAAAAAGGATGAGTTCACGTCCTTTGTAGGGACATAGATAAAGCTGGAAACCATCATTCTGAGCAAACTATCACAAGGACAGAAAACCAAACAGCGCATGTTCTCACTCATAGGTGGGAATTAAACAATGAGAACACTTGGACACAGGGTGGAGAACATCACACACCAGGGCCTGTCATGGGGTTGGGGGAGGAGTGTGGGATAGCATTAGGAGAAATACCTAATGTAAATGATGAGTTAATGGGTGCAGCACACCAACATGGCACTTGTATACATATGTAACAAACCTGCACGTTGTGCACATGTACCCTACAACTTAAAGTATAATAATAAGAAAAAGAAAATTGGGACTGTTTAAAATAAAACAATTTACAAAGGTGGGGAGATAGGTTTATACCTTGAAATTCTGAAATCCTTAATTTCCTTTTAAGCATAACATATTCAACATATGATTATATCTGCAATGTCCAGAAATTGATCCAAAGAAATTTCTAAATATATAAAAGTCACAAGAATAAAAGAGTGAAAGAAATACAGAAAACTAGAGATTTAAACACAACTTTGGAAGATGGAAAATAGATGACTGAGTGATACCTGACATAACAGAGCAGGTAAAGTTCAAACTCAAGTGCCAGCAAAAAGTAGCATCAACTAGAAGCAGGATAATTTGTACTGCAAAACCTTAAAACAGGAGGACCTAAACAGGAGGATTAATCAGGAGTGTGAATAAAGAGTGTATTAGTTCATTTTCACAATGCTATAAAGAATACCTGAGACCGGGTAATTTATGAAGGAAAGAGGTTTAGTTGACTCACAGTTCCACATGGTTGGGGAGACTGCAGGCAACTTAAAATCATGATGGAAGGTGAAGGGGAAGCAGGCACCTTCCTCACAAGGCAGTAGGAGTGAAGGGAACTGCCAAACACTTTGACCATCAGATCTTTTAAGAGCTCACTAGATATAAGGAGAACAGCAACGGGAAAACTGCACCCATGATCCAATCACTTCCCACCAGGTCCCTCCCTCAACACATGGGGTTTACAATTCGAGATGAGATTTGGGTGGGGACACGGAGCCAAACCACATCAAAGAGTTCCCCTAAACCCCATCTCTCACTTCATGCAGCAGAATAAACACAACAACATGATAAATGATTGAGAAGCAAAATATCAGACTATTCAAAACAACATAGAAAGTTAGATGACAGTAGAGCAATGCCTTCTAAACTAAGGGGAAAAAAAAATCTGTAACCCAGAATTCAACATGAAATTATCAATAAAAAATAAAGATGAAATAAACATATTTCCAGATATGTAAGGTCAAAACATTACCTCTATGGCTTCTTTCTTAGGAACCTCCTAGAAGAGATGGTGCACACAGTAAATAAATAAAGAATGGGGTTTCAAAAAATGGAAAAGAAAAAGTACAAGAAATAAGGGATCTAGTATAGAAGAAAGCTACACAGCATTCCTGGAATGATGGTTTAGTGAAGTGCCAGGATGTGAGGAAACTGCAGGATAACAGGCAACAGACTGAGAGAACAATCCATCCAGACTGGAGCAAAAGGACCAAAGGATCTGGAAGGGATAGCTTTTCAAGAAAAAAAAAAAATAGAATTGACAGTTTGCCTAATGCATTTGACATTATTTTAAAAAACATAAGATTGATTTTATAGTGCTTCTGGAGAGCTCTGGCAGAACTAATTGATAGGCATACAAATAAGTATGAAAACTACCAAACAGGAATTCTTATCAAAAAAATAAGAAAGGTTATATAAGCAAGGAAAAAATTGTCATATGCAACATGGTTCAATGGCTATAATAATATAAACCCTGAATATTGACCCATCCAAAAACTGTGAAAAAAACTATATAGGAAAGAGGTGGAGGGGAAATTAGAACATATATATTTTTGGTAAAGGAGATACATGACAGAAATGTAGCCTTACATTCTCCAGTAATAAATAAATAGATAATATCTAAAACTAAAAAGGAATCCAGAAATGGCAGCATAAGTTTGTTTACTGAAGAATACCATAGGAAAAAAATAAAACAGTTGAAAGCAGTTGCTCCTAGGGAACAGGATTCAGAAGTAGAAAAGGAAGATGAGAGAAATATCATTTCTTTAGAAACTTAACAGCAATATTTGACTTTATGTATATGAATTACTTTGAAGAATAAAAATAATATTACACATAAGTACACGCAAAGCAAAAACAAAACAGAACAAAATTAAGAAACAAACACAGGCCAGGCATGGTGGCCCATGCCAGTAATTCTAGTCCTTTGGGAGGCCAAGGCAGGAGGCTCATCTGAGACTAGGAGTTTGAGACCAACCTGGGTGACACAGCAAGACTCTGTCTCTAAAAAAAGAAAAAAAAAGCCAGATGTAGTCCCAGCTACCGGGGAGGTTGATGCTAGAGGATCACTTGAGCCCAGGAGTTCGAGACTGCAGTGAGTTATGATTGCCCCACTGGACTCCAGCCTGGGTGACAGAGCAAGACCATGACCTATGACCTGAGTAGCTCAGGTGCATGCCACCACACCTGGCTAAATTTTATTTTTTAATTTTTTGTAGAGATGGCATCTTGCTGTGTTGCCCAGGCTGGTGTTAAACTTCTGATCTCAAGCAATGCACCTGCCTTGACCTCCCAAAGTGCTCAGATTACAGGCATGAGCCACCAAGCCCAGCCTGTTTATTCTTTTTTCTTTTTCAAATTTTTAATAAGGTTTAATTAATTAATTTATTATTTGTAAAAATTTATGGAATACATGTGAAATTTTGTTACATGTAGATAATGTGTAGTGATCAAACCAGGGCATTTAGGGTATCCAGCACCCATGTACAATACATTTTTGTTAAGTATAGTCACCCTACTATGCTATCAAATATTTAACTTATTTCATCTTATTGTATGTTTGTACCCTTTAATCTACTTCTGTTCATCCTCTTTTCTTCCCCTCACTCACCCTTCTCAGTCTCTGTTATCTATCTTTTCACTCTCCACTTCCACGTCATCACATTTTTAGCTCCAACATATAAGTGAGAACATGTGATATTTGTCTTTTCATGCCGGGCTTATTTTACTTAAGATAATGACCACCAGTTCCATTCATGTTGCGGCAAATGACATTATTTCATTCTGTTTTATGGACAAATTGTATTCCATTGTGTATATATACCACATGTCTATTATTTATTCACTTATTGATGGACATTTAGGTTGATTCCATATCTTTGCTATTGTGAATAGTGCTACAATAAACATGATGGTGCAGATATCCCTTTGATACATCGATATAATTTCCTTTGGGTAGAGGCCCAGTAGTGTGATTATTGGATCAAGTGATAATTCTGTTTTTAGTTTGTTGAGTAATCTCTGTACTGTTTTTCACAGTTGCTGTACATCTTCTCTTGAGAAATGTTTACTCACGTCCTTTGCCCACTTTTAAAGAGGATTATTTGTTTTATTTCCCGTTGAATTGTTTAAATTCCTTGTATATTTTGGATGTCAGTCTCCTGACAGATTCGTAGTTTCCAAGTATTTTCTCCCACTCTGCATGTTGTCTGTTCACTCTGTTAATTATTTCTTTTGCTGTACAAAAGGTTTTTAGTTTAATTAAGTCCCATTTGTTTATTTTTGTTTTTGGTGCCTATGCTTTTAAGGTCTTAGTCATATATTTTTTACTCCAGGAGAGTTTTCCCTAGGTTTTCTTCTAGTATGTTTAGAGTTTCAGGTCTTACATTCAAGACTTTAATCCACATAGAGTTGATTTTTGTATATGATGAGAGACAGGGGTTCAGTTTTATTTTTCTGCATGTGGCTATCCAATTTCCCCAGAACCATTTGTTGAAGAGGGTGTCCTTTCTCGAATGTAAGTTTTTGTCAACTTTGTCAAAGATCAGTTGGATGTAAGTATGTGGCTTTATTTCTGGCTTCCTTATTCTGTTCATTAGTCTATGTGTCTATGTTTATACCAATACCATGCTGATTTGGTAAATGTAGACTTGCAATATTTTGTTTTGGTTGTTGTTTTTCATGGAGTATAATTTTATTTAATTATTAATTTTTAAATTTATTTTTTCTTTCAAATTTTATTTTAGGTTCAGAGAGTACATGTGCATGTTTGTTACATAGGTAAATTGTGTGTCACAGGTATAGGGTGTACAGACTTTTTCATCATCCAGTGATGAGCATAGTACCCAATAGGCAGTTTTTGGACCCTGACTCTCTTCCTACCTTCCACCTTGAAGTAGTGCCTAGTGTCTATTGTTCTCATTTTTATGTCCATGATATTCACTATTATACCTCCAATTGTATTATGGTTTTCTGTTCCTGCATTAATTCACTTAGGATAATGGCCCCCAGCTCCATCCATGTTGCTACAAAGAACATGATTTCATTTGTTTTTATGGCTGCAGAGTATTTCATAGTGTATATGTATCACATTTTCTTTATCCAATCCACAGCTGATGGCCATCTAGGTTGATTTTTTGCTTTGTGGTGAATAGTGTTGCAATAACATACAAATGCATGTGTCTTTTTGGTGGAACAATTTATATTCCTCAATATACCCACTAACAGGATTGCTAGGTTAAATAGTAGTTCTAAGTTCTTTAATAAATCTCCAAACTGCTTTCCACAGTGGCTTTCAATAAAAATTTTAAAAGCTTTCAATAAAATAATTTATTTAAATAAATAAGATTATTATAAAATAAATAAGAGTATTTATTGTTCACTAATAAATGGCTGAAGTAATTTATATTCCCACCAATAGTGTATAAGCATTCTCTTTTCTCCATAACCTTGCCAGCATCTGTTATTTTTTGACTTTTTAATAACAGCCATTCTGACTGTTGTGAGATGATATCTCATTGTGGTTTTAATTTGCATTTCTCTAATGATTAGACATGTGAAGCATTTTTTCATATGCTTGTTGGCTACATGTATGTCTTCTTTTGAGGTGTCTATTCACGTCCTTTGCTCATTTTTTTTTTGAACTGGTGAAGTTTTTTTTAAATCCACAGAAGTAAAAACCATATCGTGAGGAACTGAGGGATGAGGCCACAAGGGAGTGGGAGTCAGGCCATCAGGGGAGTGGGGATGGGGTGACAGGACAGAGAACAAAGCTAGGCTGGGCTGTCCATGTGGACTCCGGCCTCAGGGGCCATCACCAGGGCCACAAGACAGCTCCTGGGAACTCAGGCAAGCACCAGGCAGGCTCATCGTTAGGGGCTCCACCAGTACAGCAGAGAACTGTGAGGCACCGAAGGCCTCATTCATGTGCATTGCAAAGAAGCACTGCAGGCCAATGATGGACTGCACGTCTGCCTTGCCCTCAGTTAACTTGATGAATTGCTTGAACATGTGGCCCACATCCTGACTTTGCCCATTTTTTCATGGGGTTGTTTTCTGCTTGCTGAACTTTTAAGTTACTTACAGATTCTGGATATTAGACCTTTGTCAGATGTATAGTTTGCAAATATTTTCTTTTTTCTGTAAGCTGTCTGTTTACTCTGTTGATAGTTTCTGTCGCTTTGCAGAAGCTCTTCAGTTTACTTAGGTCCCACTAATGTCAATTTTTTGTTTTTGTGGCAATCGCTTTTGGAGGCTTACTGATTTTTTTTTTACCTTCATTTTGTATCATGAAACTTTGCTGAAGTTGTTTGTTAGATCTAGGAGCTTTGGGGCAGAGACTGTAAGATTTCCTTGGTATCGAATCATATCATCTGTGAAAAGAGATAGTTTGACTTCCTGTCTTCATATTTGGATGCATTTTGTTTCTTTCTCTTGCCTGATTGTTCGGGCTAGGATTTCCAGTACTAGTGTTGAATAGAAATGGTGAGAGTGGGCATCCTTGTTTTGCTCTGGTTCTCAAGGGAAATGCTTCCAGCTTTTGCCCACTGAGTATGATGTTGACTCTGGATTTGTCATAGATGGCTCTTACTATTTTGAGGTGTGTTCCTTTGATGCTTAGTCTGTTGAGAGTTTTTAACATGAAGAGACATTAAATTTTATTGAAAGCTTTTCTGCATCTATTGAGATGAACATGTGGTTTTCATTTTTAGCTCTGTTTATGACTCACATTTATTGATTTGTGTATGTTGAATCAATCTTGCATCCCAGGAATAAAGCCTACTTTATTGTGGTGGATTAGCTTTTTGATGTACTGCTGGATTCAGTTTGCTAGTGTTTGGTTGAGAATTCTTGCATCTGTGCTCATCAGGTATATTTGCCCTGAAGTTTTATTTTTATGTTATGTCTCTGCCAAGTCTTGATATCAGAATGATGCTGGCCTCATAGAATGAGTTAGGAAGGAGTCCCTCCTTCTCAACATTTTGGAATAGTTTCAGTAGGATTAGCACCAGATCTTCTTTATACATGTGGCAGAATTTGGCTGTGAGTCGATTTGTTCCAGGGCTTTTTCTGGTTCATAGGTTTTAATTACTCATTCAATTTCAGAACTCATTATTGGTCTATTCAGGGTTTAACTTTATTCCTGGTTCGACCTTTGGAGAATATATATTTCCAAGAATTATCCATTTCTTCTAGGTTTTCAAGTTTGTGTGCATAGAGGTGTTTGTAATCATCTCTGAGGGTTTGTTTTTCTTATTATTTCTGTGGAGTCCATGGTAATATCCCCTTTGCTATTTCTAATTATGTTTATTTGGTTCCCTTTGTGGGTGACCTGCCCCTTCTTTCTAGCTGCCTTTAATATTTTTCTTCCACGTTGACCTTGGAGCATTTAATGACTATGCATCTTTGGAATGGTAACCTTGTGTAATATCTCACAGGAGTCCTCTGAATTTCCTGAATTTGAATGTCAAGTTCACTAGCGAGGTTGGGAAAATTTTCTTTGACAGTATACCCAAATATGTTTTCCAAATTGTTTGTTTTCTCCCTCTCTTTTTCAGGAATGCCAATGAGTCATATGGTTGGTCTCCTTAAATAATCCAGTAAGTCTTGAAGGTTTTGTTCATCCTTTTTTACTGTTTTGTTCTTTTTGTGTGACTGAGTTGATTCAAAAAACCGGTCTTCAAGCTCTGAGATTCTTTTCTCAGTTTAGTGTATTATGCTGTTAATACTTGCAATTGTATTATGAGATTCTTATAGTGAGTTTTTCATCTCTATCAGATCAGTTTGGTTCTTCCTTAAACTGGCTATTTAGTCTTTCAGCTCTTGTATTGTTTCACTGGATTCCTTAGATTCCTTGAATTGGGTTTCAACTTTCTCCTGCATCTCGATCTTCATCCAGATTCTGAATTCTATGTCTGTCATTCTAGTCATTTCAGTATGTTTTAGAACCATTGATGGGGAGCTAATGCAGTCATTTGGAGGTGGGAAAACACTCTAGCTTCTTGAGTTGCCAGAGTTCTTCACTCATTCTTTCTTATCTGTGTGGCTGATGTTCCTTTTTATCTTTGAAGTTGCTGTCCTTTGGATGGGGATTTTTTTGTCTTCTTGGATGCCCTTGAAGTTTGACTATGGCATAAGCTGGCTTCGGTAAACCGGTTTAGTTTCTGGATGATTTCAGGGTGACAAGTCTCAGCTCAGCATTCCTGGGCTATGTGGTGTAACCCTGGGGGGCTGGGACCAGGCCCATGGCTTTGTTCTTGTCCCCTTGAGGTTGAGTACCTGTAGTGCAGGGAGGGCTGAGGTGTTCCCAGTATGCTGGCAACAACACTCAGATGTGGATGGCTGGCAAAAGTACTTTGACAGGGCTTTGGCAGTGTGGTGTGTCCTTGCACATATGCATGCCAGCAGCGTCATGGTGGCAGTGCTGTGAGGTCTGTGCATGCATGCCTGCTGGTGAGGCACTGACATGATGGGGTTTGCATGTGCACAGGTTTGTGTGCCAGTGGTGGCAGTATGGTGGGGTCTGCATGTGCACCAGGTTGGGCAGGACTGTAAGGTCCATGGATTCATACATGTAAGCAAAATGGTGATGGAAGGCCATGCATGAGTGTGTGCTGGCAAAGACATAGGGGGAGGCTATGGGTGGGTATGTGCCCACAGTGGCCCATCTGCAGAAGTTCTATGATACTTAGGCATGGTCTACCTGTGAAGGAGCTATGGTAGTAGCTGCTGGGAAGTGCCTCAGTTGGTTATCTCTGGCCCTGCTGCAAGTGGATGCAGCCAGGCAGGGATCCTGGGAAAGACTCTCAGACAGCAGGGTGCTCAGATCAGACTGGCCCCTTTCACTGGTAGGACAGCCCTGTTCTGTCCGAAGCCACCTAGAGGAGCATGGTGAGCTTTGGGGGATGGGCATCCTTGGCTGTGCTCCACTGCAGCTATTTCCATGCCAAACTCTCTGGGCTCCACACAGGCTGGAGTTCTGTCCCTGCCAACTCTCCAAGAAACTCTCCCTGCCAGCTCAAATGTCTGTGGGGGTTGTTGGGGGTCCTGCAGCTAGGATTCAGGAGGTCCATGGTTAGAGTGAGGCATTCCACAGCTATTTAACTCATCCCTTCCCTAGGAGTTACTTGGAGCCAGGAATGAGTCCTGGTGCTCAGCACCCTTGTGCAGGGTTCCCAGCTTCCTCCCACTTCAGCTCACAGTCTGCGTCCTCACTCCATACACTGTCAATGTCTTCCTTCCAAAGATTATTCAGATTGTGCCAGTCTTCTTAATGATCTCATCTCTAAGTGGGAGAAGCGCTTCCTGGCTGCATTTAGTCAGCCATCTTGGCTCTTCTCTCTTAAACAATATATTTTGAAGTCAGGCAATGAGATGCCGCCAGCTTTGTTCTTTTAGCTCAGGACTACTTTGGCTATTCAGGCTGTCTTTTGGTTTCATATGAATTTTAATGTTTTTCCCTAATTCTATAAAAAATGACATTGGGAACTTGATAAGGATAGTGTTGAATTTGTAGATTGCTTTGGGCAGTATGGCCACTTAAACAATATTGATTCTTCCAATCCATAAGCATGGAATGTTTTTCTATTTGTTTATGTTAGCTATGATTTCTTTCAGCAGTGTTTGGCAGTTTTATTTGTAGAGTTTTTTACCTCCTTTGTTCCCTGTATTCCTAGGTATTTTATTTTCTTCTGCAGTTGTAAACAAGATCATGTTCTTGATTTGGCTCTCACCTTGAATGCTATTAATGTATGGAAATGCTACTGATTTTTGTACATTGATTTTGGATCCTGAAACTTTACTGAAGTCTTTTATCAGTTCCGTGAGTCTTTAGGCAGAGACTTTGGGGTTTTCTAAGCATAGAATAATATCCTCAGTGAAGGGAGACAGTTTAGTTTCTTCTTTTTCTACTTGGATGCTTTTAATCTCTTTCTCTTACCTGATAGCTCTGGCGAGGACTTCCAGCACTATGTTGAATAGAAGTGGTGAGAGTTGGCACTTTGTCTTATTGCAGTTCTCAAGGGCAATACTTCTAGCTTTTGCCCATTCCATATGATGTTGACTCTGGTTTGTCATAGATGGCTCTTATTATTTTGAGGTATGTCCCTTTTTTTTTGAGATGGAGTCTCACTTTGTCACCCAGGCTGGAGTGCAGTGACATGATCTGAGCTCACTACCACCTCTCCCTTCCAGGTTCAAGCAATTCTCCTGTCTCAGCCTCCCAAGTAGCTGGAATTACAGCGTGCACCACCACACCCGGCTAATTTTTGTATTTTTAGTACAGACGAGGTTTCACCATGTTGGCCAGGCTGGCCTCAAAATCCTGACCTCAAGTGATCAGCCTGCCTCAGCCTCCCCAAATGGTAGGAGTACACGTGTGAGCCACTGCACCCAGCCTGTTTCTTTATTGACTAGTTTAATGAAAGTTTATAACATGAAAGAATGTTGTATTGAAGGCTTTTTTCTGTATCTGTTGAGATGATCATATGGTTTTTGTTTATGATTATGTTTATGTGGTGAATCATATTTATTGATTTGCATACATTGAACCAGCGTCGCCTCCCAGGAATGAAGCTTAATTGATCACGGTGAATTTGCTTTTTGACATATTGCTGGATTCCGCTTGCTAGTATTTTGTTGAAGATTTTTGCATCTATATTCATTGGGGATATTGGCCTGCAGTTTTCTTCCTTTTTTTCTGAGACAGGGTCTCATTCTATCACCCAGCCTGAAGTACAGTGATGCAACCATAGCTCACTGAGGTCTCTACCTCTCAGGCTCAAGCGATCCTCTCACCTCAGCCTCCCAAGTAGCTGCAACCACAAGCATGTGCCACCATGCATCGTTAATTTTTAAATTACGTGTAGAGACAGAGTCTCCCTGCATTGCTCAGGCTGGTCTCAAACTCCTGGGCTCAAGCAATCCTCCCACCTTAGCCTCTATTTTCTTTATTCATTGTGTTTTTGCCAGGTTTTGGTATCAGGGTAATGCTGGCTCCATAGAATGAGTTAGGGAGGAATCGTTCCTCCTTGAATTTTTTGGAATAGTTTCAGTAGAATTGGTACCAACTTTTTTTTGTACGTTTGGTAGAATTTGACTGTGAATCCAACTGGTGTGGGCCTGTTTTGGTTGGTAGGTTTTTTCATGCTGATTCAACTTTGCAACTTGATATTGGTCTTTTCAGAGTTTCAGCTTCTTCCTGATTCAATCTTGGAAGGTTGTGTATTTCCAGAAATTTATCCATTTCCTCTGGAAATTCTAGTTTGTGTGTGCAGAAGTGGTAATAATAGTCGCTGAAGATCTTTGTATTTCTGCAAAATCAGCTGTAACATCACCTTTGTTGTTTCTGGTTGTGCTTATTTGGATCTTCTTTTTGTTCTTTGTTAATCTAGCTATCAGTGTACCCATCTTGTTTATCCTTTCAAATAACCTACTTTTTTCTTTCATTGGTTCTTTGTATGGATTTTGGGGGTCTGAATTTCATTCAGTTCTTTGATTTTATTTATTTCTGTTCTCCTAGTAGTGTTCTGGTTACTTTGTTCTTGTTTTCTAGTTCCTCTAGGTTTGATGATAAATCATTGATTTGAGACCTTTCTAACTTTTCGAGGTAGGCATTTAGCACTATAAACTTTCCTCTTAACACTGTTTGTGCTGCATCCCAGAGATTTTGTTATAATGTGTCTGTTTTCATTTATTTGATTTTTGCCTTAATTTCATTGTTTAACCAAAAGTCATTCAGGAGCAGTTGTTTAATGTCCATATAATTGTGTGGTTTTGGGAGATCTTCTTGGTAATAATTTCTTTTCTTTCTTTTTTTTTTTTCTTGAGATGGAATTTCACTCTTGTTGTACAGGCTGGAGTGCAATGGCATGATCTCAGCTCACCACAACCTCTGCCTCCTGTGTTCAAGTGATTCTCCTGCCTCAGCCTCCCGAGTAGCTGGAATTACAGGCATGCGCCACCAGGCTCAGCTAATTTTTTCGTATTTTTAGTAGAGATGGGGTTTCTCCACATTGGTCAGGCTGGTCTCGAACTCCCACCTCAGGTGATCCACTTACTTCGGCCTCCCAAAGTGCTGGGATTATAGGTGTGAGCCATTGTGTCCAGCTGATAATGATTTCTATTTTTATTCCACAGTGGTCTGAGAGTTGTGTTGGTATGATTTTTATTTTTTTAAAATTTATTGAGATATGCTTTGTGGTCAAGTATGTGGTTCATCTTGGCATATGTTCTGTGTGCAGATGAGAAGAATGCATATTCTGTGGTTGATGAGTGGAGTCTATTAGGTCCAGTCGGCCAAGTGTCAAATTCAAGTCCAGAATTGAATTTCTTTGTTAGTTTTCTGCCTTGATGACTTGTCTAACATTGTTAGTGGGGTGTTGAAGGTATGTCACAATTATTGTGTGACTAGGTCTTTTTGTAGGCTGAGAAGTAGATGTTTTATGAATCTGGGTGCTCTAATGTTGGGTGCATATATGTTTAGGATAATTAAGTCTTATTGAAGTGAACATTATCATTGTTTAATGCCCATTTTTGTCCTTTTTATCATTTTCATTTTAAAGTATGTTTTATCTAATATAAGAATAGTGACATCTGCTCTTTTTTGTTTTCCATTTGCATGACAGGTCTTTCTCCAACCTTTATTTTGAGACTATGGGTGTTTTTATGTGTGAGATGTGTCTGTTAAAGATAGCAGATGGATAGGTCTTTTTAAAAATTTTATCTAACTTGCAATTCTGTACCTCTTAAGTAGGGCATTTAGACCACTTACATCCAAGATTGATGGTGATATATGAGGTGTTGATGCTTTTATAAAGTTGTTAGCTGGTTGTTTTGTATCTTCTATTGTGTCATTGCTTTATAGGGTCTGTGGGCTATGTACTTAGGTGTGTTTCTTTGGTAGCAGATATCATTCTTTTGTTTCCATGTTTAGAACTCCCATAAGGATCTCCTGTAAGGCTGGTCTAGTGCTAATGAATTCACTTAGTACTTGCTTGTCTGAAAAAGATTTTATTTCTCCTTCATTTCTGAAGCTTAGTTTGATGGGATATGAAATTCTTAGTTGCAATTTTTTTTTCTTTAAGACTGCTGAAAATAGGCCCTCAATCTCTTCTGGTTTGTAAGGTTTCTGCTGAGAAATCTGCGTTAGACTGATAGGGTTCCCTTTGTTTGTGATCTGGCCTTTTTCTCTAGCTACCTTTAAGATTTTTTTCTTTCACATTGACCTTGACAGTCTGGTGATGTACATTTTACGTAGTATCATGCAGGTGTTCTCTGGATTTCCTGTATCTGCATGTCTACCTCTTAACAAGATTAGGGAAATTTTCTGGAATTATCCTCTCAAATATGATTTCCAGGTTATTTTCTTTTTATTCTTCTCTCTCAGGAATGCCAAAAATTTGTAGGTTTGGTTGCTTTACATATCCCATATTTTTCAAAGATTTTGCTCAGTTTTCTTAACTCTTTTTTCTTTATTTTTGTCTGTTTGAGTTACTCTGAAGGACCAGTCTTCAAGCTCTGGAATTCTTTCTTCTACTTGTTCCAGTCTATTGATAAAGCTTTCAATTATATTTTGAAATTCCTTAAGTGAGCTTTTTCAAATCCAGGCGTCTGAGTGATTTGTTTTTAAGATGTTTATTTCTTCTTTCTTTTCCTGGGTTGATTTAGAAGTTTCTTTGTGTTGACTTTCAACCTTGTCTTGGATCCCACTGAGCTTTTTTTAAATCCATGTTTTGAATTCCTTATTTGTAATTTCTGAATTTCCATTTTGGTTAGCAACCATTGCTGGAGAGCTATTGTGATCCTTTGGTGGTGTCACTGCATTCAGATTTTTCACGGTTTCAGAATTCTTGTGCTGGTTCCTTCTCATCTGGAGATGCTAGAAATTCTAATTTTTGTAATTATTTTTATGTGGGTAGGATTTTTTGTTTCCCTTTTATTCCCTACAATATTATTATTTTGTTTTCCTTTCCCTTCCCCCTGCCTCTATAGTGTCTGACTGTGAAGAAGTTGGGAAGAATATTCTGGTCTTTTTTTTTTCTATAGCTCTAAGAAATTGTTTCATCAGGCTTTATATTATGCTGCCCTGTTTGACCTACAAGCCAGTAAATGGCTCTTATGAGTAAAAAGCCAGCTGCAGCCAATGTGACTGGGTATATACTTTATCTTTTTTTCTAGGAGAAACTCTCTGTTACTTCAAGCAATGGGCTGATCTGTGAAGTACACAGTGTTCTGAGATCCCTGCTCAGCGCTGGGGAGGTATGGGACAAGATGGGTGGGGTCAGACTATGCATGCCCACCTACAGTTTCCCCAATAACTGGCACAAGTACCAGCACTGAATGAGAATCAAGTGGGTGGCCACCAAGTGCCCCAAGGAGTGTCTAGGTATGGAGCTGGGAAACATACTCTAAACTCCTAATCCAGGAGAGTGGGTACTTGAGATGCCTAGATATCTACCTGGGCATGGAGCATATAGGGCTCTGCTGAACCACAGTCTCTGCACAGGGAGAGTAGGGTGGCTCAGACTGCTGATTTAGGTGAGTGAGTGTTCAGAATGCCTGGTGATCTGCCTGGCTGAGGAGTGTATAGGGCTCAAGTGTACCACAATCTATGCACAGAGAGGGTTGAGTGGCTTGGGCTTCTAATCCAGGGAAATGGGTGATCTGAATGCCTGAAGGTCTGCCTGGATGTGGAGCAGAGACAGCCAACTGCATTATGATCTATGCACAGGAAGGGTGGGGTGGCTCAGAGTGATAGTTCTTATGAGTAGGTGCTTCAAATGCCTGGAGATCTTTCTAGGGGTGGAGCAGAGAAGGCCCCACTGCACCATGATCTCAAGGTAGCAGGCTGGGGCACCCAACAATAACACACACAGACTGGTTCACCAAGCTGGCCCTGGCTGCAAGTCTCATCACTCAGGAGAAACTGTAGCTGTAGAAGCTGTCCTCTTGCCCTAGGCTTGCAATGGCAGACAGCACAATTCCACTGCCTACTGCTGAGGCACGTTCCAGAATTCTGGCTGTGAAAGCCACTACCCTGCTCCAGAGCAAGCACTCTAGTTTTTGGCCTGAGACTAAAATGCCTGTGTGGACCCACTGCCAAGTTGCCAAGGAATGACTGACTTTGTAATCATCCAGATGAAAAATCTCATCCTGCCCTTGGTCCCAGATTTGGGAAAATGCCTGCAGCATTTCCCAGTGTATTTCCCTCTCAGTGCCTCCAAATCTCTCCTTAACTTGGCTCCAAAGCTTAGGAGAAACAAAATGATTTCCTTCTGGCCTGGATTGCTCAGATTTCCAGTGGAAAGATGAGTCACAGGAGGAGGCTCTCTGCACCCTCTCATGTACTGTGGCTTCACTCTTATCAACCAGATGCCATCATGGGGGCTGTTTGCTCATGTTCTTCTCCTCAGGATCTGGGGTGTCTTTCGTGAGTCTGGTGGATTCCCATTTACCTTCTGAATTAAAGTTCATAGAGTTAATCTTTATTCATTGCCTTGCAATTTCCAAGTGACTGGGGCATGCTGAAAGCCTCTAATCCACAATCTTGGAAAAAATTGTTTTTGAATCTTATCTTGAATTTTATTTCTGCACTTAGCTTTATTATTTCCTTCCTTCTAGCAATTTTGGGTTTAGTTTGTTCTTGTTTCTCTAGTTCCTTGTGGTAAATCATTAGATCATTTTAAATATTTCTCTCTTTTTTGACATAGGTATTTATTGTTACAAACATTCCTCTTAGAGCTGTTTTTCTTGTGTTGTATACGTTTTGTCATAATGTTTTCAATCCTGTTAGTTTCACAAAATTTTAAAGTATTTTTCTGTATTAGTCCATTCTCACATTGCTATAAAGAACTACCTGAGACTGGATAATTTATAAAGAAAGAGTTTTAATTGACTCACAGTTTCACATGTTGTACAGGAAGCATGACTGGGAAGTCCTCAGGAAACTTACAATCGTGGCAAAAGGTGAAGAGGAAGGAGTCATGTCTTACATGGTCAGAGAAGGAGAAAGAGAGAGCAAAGAAGGAAGTGCTACACACGTTTAAACAACCAGATCTCATGATAACTCACTATCACAAGAACAGCAAGGTGGAAGTCTGCCTCCATGGTTTAATCACCTCTCACCAGGCCCCTCCTCCAACACTAGGGATTGGATTATGACATTAGATTTGGGTGGGAACAAAGAGCCAAACCTTATCATTCTCTTAATTTCTTTATTGACCCATTAGTTATTTAGGAACATGCCATATAATTTTCATGTTTTTGGAATGTTTTCAAAGTTTTTCTTATTGTTGATTTCAAGTTTTATACAATTGTCAAAAATATTTGATATGATTTCTATCTTCCTACATTTGTTAAGACTTGTTTTGTGGCCTAATATATAATATATCCAAGAGAATATTCCATTTGCTATTGAGGGCAATGTGCTTTCTGCAGCTGTTGGATGGAATGTTCTGTAAATGTCTGTACATTCCATTTGGTCAATCATGTAGTTTAAGCCCAATGTTTCTTTGTTGCATTCTGTCTAGATGATCTATCCATTGTTGAAAGTGGGGTGGTGATGTACCCTACTTTTATTTTATTGCCATCTATGTCTCCCTTTAGATCTAATAATATTTGCTTTATATATCTGGGTGCTGATATGGTTTGGGTCTGTGTCCCCACCCAAATCTCTGTCAAATTGTAATCCCCAGTGTTGGAGGTGGGGGCTGGTGGGAGATGATAAGATCATGGGAGCAGATTTCTCACGAATAGTTTGACACCATTCTTTTGGTGCCGTTCTCGTGACAGTGAGTGAGTTCTTGTGAGATCTGGTTGTTTAAACATGTGTAGCACCTCTCCCTTTGTTTGCTCTGTCTTGCTCCTGCTTCTGCCTTGTAAGAAGGCCTGCTCCCACTTTGCCTTCTGCCATGAATATAAGCTTCCTGAGGACTCCCCAGAAGCAGATGCCACCGTGTTTCCTGTACAGCCTGCAGAACCATAAGTCAATTAAACCTCTTTTCTTATAAATTACCCAGTTTCAGGTATTTCTTTATAGCAATGTGAGAATGGCCTACTATAGAAAATTGGTGCCAGGAGTTGGGTATTGCTATAGGTATACCTGAAAATGTGGAAACAGCTTTGGAATTAAGTAACAGGCAAAGGTCAGGAGAGTGTGGAGGGCTCATAACTGAAAAGGAAGATGGAGAAAAGTTTAAAATTTCCTAGAGACTAGTTAAATGATTGTGACCAAAATGCTGATAGTGATATGGACAATGAAATCCAGGCTGAGGAGGTCTCAGATGAAAATCAGAAACTTATTGGGAACTGGAGCAAAGGTCACTATGCTTATGCCTTACCAAAAAAACATGGCTGCACTGTGTCCCTGCACTAGGGATCTGTGGAACTTTGAACTTGAGAGTGATGATATAGGGCATGTGGCAGAAGAAATTTCTAAGCAGCTGGGTGGTCAAGATGTTTCCTGACTGCTTAGAACAGGCTATGCTCATATACATGAGCAAATAAATTATCTAAAGTTGGAATTTATATTTAAGGGAGAAGCAGAGCATAAAAGTTGGAAAGATTGAAGCCTGGCCACATTGTAGAATATAAAAGCCCATTTTCAGGAAAGGAATTCAAGTAGGCTGAAGATATCTGCATAACTACAAAGCAGGCAAGTGCTGATAGCCAAGACAATGGGGAAAAAAACCTCAAAGGCTTTTCACAGATCTTTGCAGCAGCCCCTCCCATTACAGTCCTGGAGGCCTAAGAGGACAGAATGATTTCATTGGCCAGATCCAGGGCCCTGTGGCCCTGTACAGCCTTGGAGCACTGCTCCCTTCATCCCAGCCACTCCAGCTCCAGTCATGGCTCAAAGGGGCCCAGGTACCTCAGGCCATAGCTCCAGAGGGTGCAAGCCATCAGCCTTGACAGCTTCCACGTGTTGTTAAGCCTGTAGGTGTGCAGAGTGCAAGAGTTGAGGCTTGGGAGCCTCCACCTAGATTTCAAAGAATGTATAGAAAAGCTGGATGTCCAGTCAGAAAGTTGCTGCAGGTGGTGAGTCCTCTGAAGAACCTCTACCAGGGCAGTACAAAGGGGGAAATGTAAGGTTGGAGTCCCCACACAGAGTCCCCACTGAGGCACTGGCCTAGTAAAGCTATGAGAAGAAGGTCACCATCCTGCATACCTCAGAATGGTAGATCCACTGACAGCTTGCTCCCTGTGCCTGGAAAAGCCACAGGCACTCAATGCTAGCTGATGAGAGCAATCACAGCAGCTGAATCCTGCAATGCTGCAGGGGTGGAGCTGTTCAAGGCATTGAGAGCCCACTCCATGCATCAGTATGCCCTGAATGTGGGACATGGAGTCAAAGGAGATTATTTTGAAGCATTAAGATTTAATGGCTGCCCTGCTGAGTTTTAGACTTGCATGGGGCTTGTAGCCCCTTTCTTTTGACTAATTTCTCTCTTTTCAAAGGGGAGTATTTACCCAAGCCCTATACCCTCATTGTATCTTGAAAGTAACCAACTTGTTTTTGATTTTACAGGCTCATAGGTAAAAGGGACTAGTCTTGTCTCAGATGAGTCTTGGGACTTTTGAGTAATGCTGGAAGGAGTTAAATTTTGGCAGACTGTTGAGAAGTCATTATTGTATTTTGAAATGTGAGAAGAACATGAGATTTGGGAGGGGTCAGGGGCAGGATCATATGGTTTCGATGTGTCCCCACCGAAATCTCATGTCAAATTATAATCTTCAATGCTGCAGGTGGGGCCTGGTGGGAGATTATTGGATCATAGAAATGAATTTCTCATGAATGGTTTAACACCATCACTTTGGTGCTGTTCTTCTCATAGTGAGTGAGTCGTCATGAGATATGTTTATTTAAATGTGTGTAGCACCTCCCTCTCATTGTCTCTCTCTTGCTCCTGCTCCCACCATGTAAGATGACCTGTTCCCACTTTGCCTTCCACCATGAGTATAAGCTCCCTGAGGCCTCCCCAGAAGCAGATGTCACCATGCTTCCTGTATAGCTTACAGAACCATAGCCAAATAAGCCTCTTTCTTATAAATTACCCAGTCTCAGGTATTTCTTTATAGCAATGCAAGAACAGCCTAATACAGGTGCTCTGATGTTTGGTGCATATATGTTTATAATTTTTATATATTCTTTGTTGAATTGCTCTCTTTATCATTTTATAATGACCTTCTTTGTATCTTTTCAGTTTTTGACTTAAAGTCTATTTTATCGGACATAGATGTGGCTACTCCTGTTCACTTCTGATGTCTGTTTGCAATAAATATCTTTTTCATCCCATCATTTCAGCCTGTTTGTCTTTAACAGTGAGTTGAGTCTCCTATAGGCAGCATGTAGTTTGTTTTTTTCCTATTTAACCACTCTATATCTTTTAATTGAATAATTTAATGCATTTATTTTTGAGGTTAATATTGATAGGTAAAAACTTGACTTACTACTGCCATTTTGTTAATTGTTTTCCAGATATTTTGTAGAATTTTTGTTCCTTTCTTTCTCACTTGTTTACCTCTTTGGTTTGGTGGTTTCCTGTGGTGCTAAACTTTGTTTTCTTTGTGTACCAGTTATAATTTTTTTTCTTTTTCTTTTCTTTTAAGTTACAGGGTAACTATGCAGGATGTGCAGATTTGTTACACAGGTAAACATGTGCCATGGTGGTTTGCTGCACCTATCAATCCATCACCTAGATATTAAGCTCAGCATGCATTAATTATTTTTCCTGATACTCTCCCTCCCCCCACCCCCTACAACAGGCCCCAGTGTGTGTCATTTTTCTCCCTGTGTCCATGTGTTGTCATTGTTCAGCTCCCACTTATAAGTGAGAACATACAGTGGTTGGTTTTCTGTTCCTGCACCAGTTTGCTGAGGATAATGGCTTCTAGCTCCATCCATGTCCCTGAAAAGGACAAGATCTCATTTCTTTTTATGGTTACACAGTATTCCATGGTGAATATGTACCACATTTTCTTTATCCAGTCTATCACTGATGGGCATTTGGGTTGATTTCATGTCTTTGCTATTGTGAATAGTGCTGCAATGAACATGGATGTGCATGTATCTTTGTAACAGAATGATTTATATTCCTCTGGGCATATACCCAGTAATGGGATTGCTGAGTCAAATGGTATTTGTGGCTCTAGGTCTTTGAGAAATTGCCATACTGTCTTCCACAATGGTTGAATTAATTTACATTTGCACCAACAATGTAAAAGCATTCTTATTTCTCTACAGCCTTCCCAGCATCTGTTGTTTTGTTTCCTGACTTTTTAATAATTGCCATTGTGACTGGCATGAGATGGTATCATCGTGGTTTTGGTTTGCATTTCTCTAATGATCAGTGATGTTGAGCTTTTTTTCATATGTTTGTTGGTCACATAAATGTCTGCTTTTCGGAAGTGTCTGTTCATGTCCATTGCCCAGTTTTTAATGGGTTTTTTTCTTGTAAATTTGTTTATGTACCTTGTAGGCCCTGGATATTAGACCTTTGTCAGATGGATAGATTGCAAAAATGTTCTCCCATTCTGTAGGTTGTCTGTTCACTCTGATGATAGTTTCTCTTGCTGCACAGAAGCTCTTCAGTTTAACTAGATCCAATTTGTCAATTTTTGTTTTTGTTACAACTGCTTTTGGTATCTTTGTCATGAAATATTTGCCCATTCCTATGTACTGAATGATATTGCCTAGATTTTTTTAATAGTATTTTTATAGTTTTGGGTTTTACATTTAAGTCTTTAATCCATCTTGAGTTGATTTTTTATATGGTGTAGGGGATAGGTCCAGTTTCAATTTTCTGCATTTAGCTGGCCAGTTATTTCAGCACCATTTATTAAATAAGGCGTGTGTGTGTGTGTGTGTGTGTGCACACGTGCCCATGCATGCTTGGTGGGCTTGGTGAGGTGGCCAACTGTGTGGCATGGGTTCATGCAGGTGCAGTGGATGGTTGGCTATTAGGTGGCTTCTCTGCTATGCAAGTTGGCCTGTTGCTGGGTAGGGAGTGATGGGTATGCTATGTAGTTTTAGACACTGGGGTTTTGGTTGTACCATCAGTCTTAGCCTCCAGACAGCCATTATTGCAACACTGCAGGCACCTGTGTGAATGTGGTGAAATAATGGTGGGACCTTAGGGATGGAGAAAGTCAATGGTTACTGGCCCCCAGGATAGTCTAGACTCTAGCAGTGGATCTGGATTCAAGGTGGTGTCATGCCATAGCAGCTTAAGTCACATGGGTGAGAAGTGTTCAACATAGGTTCCTACTCTGAGGCAATGTAGCCACACAAACTCCTATCCACTCTCCAGCTTGGATTTGGAGCCTGTGAGGACCGGAGAGCTCCCCTGCGGTAAGGACTAATGGTGTCTGCAATGGCACTGGAGACTACTGGGCATCTATCTCTAGCTAACCTTTTCCCTTTAATAAGTATCCCTGACTCTGAAAAGATCCTGACAGTGCAGACGTTTCCTCTAACCCTTCTCTATGTTGCTATCCTGGGCTTCTCTGCTCCACAGGGATTTTATCTCTGGTGATCTTCAGCATGTTTCCTCTGTCTCTCTACTCAAAATATACTTGTTTATTCACTGTTTTAGTTTTGTCCTTTTTTTTTTTTTAGGGGAGAACAAGCATCAGACATCTCTAGTCAACTATCTTGCTGACATAATTTTCCATATTAACTTTAGAATTAGTTTATCAATATCTACATAATTTTCTGGGATTTTGTTTGGGATTTCAGTGAATCTACAGATCAAGTTGGGAAGAACCGGCATCTTGACAATATTAAGTCTTCCTACCCATAAACAGAATCTGTCCATTTATTTAGTTATTTGATTTCATTAATCAGTGTTTTGTAGTTTTCCTCACATAGATTTTGTACGTATTTTGTTAGTTTTACACCTAAGTATTTTATTTTTGGAGGGTGTTAATGTAAATCATATTGTTTTTTAAATTTCAAATTTCCATTGTTCATTGCTAGTATATAGGAAAGCAATTGACTTTTGTATAGTAACTTTCCTTGCAACCCTTCTATAATCATAATCACTGTTTAGTTCCAGGAAGTTTTTTGTCAATTTTTTTTTATTTTGTACATAGACAATCATGTCAAAATAAAACAGTAAGTTTTACTTCTTTCTTCCTAACTAGTATACTTTGTGTTTTCTTGTCTTATTATATTAGCTAGGACTTCCAGTACAATGTTCAAGAAAGATAGCAAGAGAGGACATCCTTATCTTTCTCCTAATCTTAAAAAGCTTCTAGTTTCTCATCAGTAAGTATGACGTTAGCTGTAAATTATATATATATAATATTTATAGATTATATATAAAATATATATAATATATACTTGTGGATTACATGTATATTATTTATCAAGTTGAAGAAGTTCCCCTCTATTCTTAATTTATTGAGAGTTTTTATCATAAACGGGTGTTGGATTTTGTCAAATCCTTTTTCTATCTATTGATATAATTGTAGTGATATTTTTTCCTTCGTCTGTACATTTTATGGATTACACGAATTGATTTTCTAATGTTGAACTAGCCTTGCATATCTGTGACAAATCCCACTTGGTCCTGGCATATACTTCTTTTAATATGTTGTTGGATTCAATTTGCTAAAATAGTCATGCGTCACTTAACAATAGGGATACATTATGAGAAATGCACTGTTAGGCAATTGTGTCATTGTGCAAACATTATAGAGGATACCTACACAAACCTAGATGGTGTAGCCTACTACACATGAAGGCTATATGGCACAGCCTATTGCTCTTAGGCTACAAACTGTTATGACATGTAACTGCCCTGACTATTATAGGCAATAGGAACACAATCATAAGTATTTATGTATTTAAACATAGAAAAGGTACAGTAAGGCTTGGCATGGTGGCTCACTCCTGTAATCCCGGCACTTTGGGAGGCCAAGGCAGAGAGATCACTTGAGGTCAGGAGTTTGAGACCAGCCTGGCCAACATGGTGAAATCCTGTCTCTACTAAAAATACAAAAAGTTAGCCAGGTGCTGTGATGCATGCCTGTAATCCCAGCTACTCCGGAGGCTGAGGCAGGAGCACTGCTTAAACCCAGGAGGCAGAGTTTGCAGTGAGCTGAGATCACGTCACTGCACTCCAGCCTGGGTGACAAAGCGAGAATCCATCTCAAAATAAATAAATAAATAAATAAACAGAAAGAAAAGGTACAGTAAAAACACAATACAAAAGATTTTTTTAAATGGTACAACAGTATAACTATAAATGAAACTTGCAGGACTGGAAGTTGCTTTGGCTGAGTTAGTGAGTGAGTGGTGAGTGAATATAAAGGCCTAGGACATTACTGTACACTACTGTAGAATTTAAAAACAATGTATGCTTAGTTTACTCTAAACTTATTACAAAATAGTTTTCTTTTTTCATCAATAAATTAACCTTAACTTACTATAACTGTCACCTTATAAATTTTTTAATTACTGACTTTAATCATTTAATTTTTTGACTCATAACACTTAGCTTAAAACGCAAACACATTGTATAGCTGTATAAAAATATTTCTCTATTGTATCCCTATTCTATGCATTTTGTTTTATTAAAATTCTTTTTTTTTTTTACTTTTTAAGCTTTTTTTGTTAACAACTAACACATCAACACACTCATTAGCCTAGGCCTACATAGGGTCAGGATCATCAACATCACTGTCTTTCACCTCCACATCTTGTCCCACTGGAAGGTCTTCATGGATAATAACATGCATGGAGCTGTCATCTCATATAACAACAATGCTGTCTTCTGGAATACTTCTTGAAGGATGTGTCTGAAGCTGTTTTACAGTTAACTTCTTTTATATAGAGAAGAACTTCACTCTAAATAATGATAAAAGTATGTAATAAATACATAAACTAGTAACATATCAAGTATTATGTACTGCACATAATTGTACATACTATGCTTTTATACAACTGGCAGTGCGGCAGGTTAACACCAGGATTACCACAAAGACATGAGTAATGTGTTTTGCTATGATGTTATGATGTCACTAGGCAATAGGAGTTTTTCATTTCCATTATAATCTTATGGTACTGCATCATGTATATGGTCTATCATTGACCAAAACATCACTATGCAGCATATGACTGTATTTTGTTGAGAATTTTGCATCTATGTTTATGAGAGATATTGGTGTATAGTTTTCTTTTCTTGCAATGTCTTTGACCGGTTTTGGTATTAGGGTGAAACTAGCCTCATAGAATGAGTTAGTAACTGTTCCCTCTGCTTCCATCTTCCGAAAGAGATTGTAGAGCTTTGCTATAAGTTCTTTCTTAAATGTTTGGTAGAATTCACCAATGAACCCACCTTGGCCTGGTGCTTTCTGTTTTGGAAGGTTATTAATTATTGAATCTTATTTCTTTAGTAGATACAGGCCTAGTCAGATTGCCTATTTCTTCTTGTGCGAGTTTTGGCAAATAGTCTCTTTCAAAAAATTGGTCCATTTCATTTAGGTTATCAAATCTGTAGACAAAGAGTTGTTCATAGTATTCCTTTATCATTCTTTTAAAATCTATAAGATCTGTAGTGATGCTCCTTATTTCACTTCTGATATTAGTAATTTGTTTCTTCTCTTTTTTCATAGTTAGCCTGGTTAGAGGTTGATCAATATTATTGGTCTTTGCAAAGAAGCAACTTTTAGCTTTATTGATTTTCTCTACTTATGTCCTATTTTCAGTTTGATTAATTTGTGCTCTAATGTTTAACTTTTTTCTTCAGCTAACTTTGGATTTGCTCTTCTTTCTCTAGTTTCCTAAAGTAGAAGTTTAGATGATTGATTTTATATATTTTTTTTCTAATATATGCATTCAATGCTATAAATTTTCCTCTAAACTGTGTTTTCACTCTTCCCACAAACTATGATTAGTTGTGTTTTCATTTTCATTTAGTTCTAAATATTTTGAGATTTCTCTTGAGAATTATTATTTGCTCATGTGTTATTTAGAAATGTCTTGTTTAATCTCCATGTATTTGGAAGTTTTCCACTTATCTCTGTTACTGACTTGTAGTTTAATTCTGTTGTGGTCAGAGACCAGACATTGCATGATATCTATTCTTTTGACTTTGTTAAGGTATGTTTAATGGCCCAGAATGTGGCCTATCTTGGTGAACGTTCCATGTTAGCTTGAGAATATTGTGTGTTCTGCTGTTGCTGGATGAAACAGTCTATAGATGTCAATTATATCCAGTTGACTCATAATGTTGGTTTCAACTAAGTCCTTACAATTTTATGCTTGCTGGATTTGTCCATTTCTGAAAGAGGAGTGTTGACATCTCCAATTTGAATCCATCTATTTCTGCTTGCAGTTTTTCCAGTTTATGCCTTGCATATTTTGATGCTCTGTTGTTAGGCATATACTCATTAAGAATAGTTATGTCTTTTTGGAGGACTGACCCTTTATCACTATGTAATGCCCTTCTTTATCCCTGATAACTTTCCTTGCTTTGAAGTCTGTTCTGTCTGAAATTAATATGATGATTCCTGCTTTTTTAAATTAGTGTTAGCAAGGTATCTCTTTCTCTATAGATATGCCAGAATCTCACAAATCACCACTGAAGAACTTATTCATATAACCAAATACCACCTGTTCCCCAAAAACCTATGGAATAAAAAAAAATTTTAATATTTACCTTTAATCTATATCTTTATACTTAAGGTGGGTTCTTTGAATGGATCATATAGTTGAGTCTTGTTTTTAAATCCACTCTGACAATCTCTGTCTTTTAATTGGCTCATTTTGACCATTGATGTTTAAAGTGATTATTGACATAGTTGAATTAATATCTACCATATTTGTTACTGTTTTCTGATTTTTGTCCTTTTCCTTTTTCTTATTTTTATCTTCCCTCTTTTTCTGCCTTTTGTGGTTTTCACTGAGCATTTTATATTTTACCTTCACTTATTCCTTCTTCAATGCTCTTTCTTTCTTTCTTTATGTAGATCTAAAGAACTTATCTTAACATTTTTTTGTAAGTCACGTCCACTGTCAACACATTTCCTCAATTTTTGTCTGAGAAAG
This sequence comes from Pongo abelii, assembly GCF_028885655.2. Taxonomy (NCBI): domain Eukaryota; kingdom Metazoa; phylum Chordata; class Mammalia; order Primates; family Hominidae; genus Pongo; species Pongo abelii. Next base: position 33,683,235 of record NC_071989.2, read on the forward strand.
CTTTTATGTCATCTTCATTTTTGAAGAATAATTTCACAGGACACAGCATTCTAGGTTGGTGGGGTTTTTTTTGTCTTAACATTTTAAATATTTCACTCTATTTTCTTTTTGCTTGCATGGTTTCTAAAGAGAAGTCAAATGAAATTTCTATCTTTGTATCTTTATAGGTAAAATGTTTCTTTCCCCCTCTGGCTTCTTTCAGGATTTTAATTTATCTCTGAGTTTCTGTAGTTTGAATATGATATACCTAAATGTCATTTTTTGACATTTATCTTATTTGTTATTCTTTGAACTTTCTGGATTTAAGGTTTGATATCTGATGTTAATTGGGGGAAATTATTAATGATTATTATGTTAAATAGTCCTTCTGTTCTTTTTTCTCTTTCTTCTACCTTTCCTATTCCTATTATGCATACACTACACCATTTGTAGTTGTTCCACAGTTCTTAGACATTCTGTTCTGTTTTACCAGTTGTTGTTTTTTTCTTTTTTCTTTTTTTTTTTTTTTGCTTTTCAGTTTTGGAAGTTTCTGTTGATACATCCTTAAGCCATGTCCATCCTACTAATAAGCTCATTAAAGATATTCTTCATTTCCCTTACAGTGGTTTTGATCATTAGCACTTCTTTTTCTTGCTTTCTATTTAGGATTACCATCTCTCTGCTTAAATTACCCATCTGTTCTTGCACGATGTCTACTTTATCCATTAGGGCCTTTAGCATATTAATCTTAGTTAATTTAACATCTCTGTTAGAAATATCCCTTCCAGGTATGGTTCTTGTGCTTGCTCTGTCTCTTCAAATTGTAGGATTTTTTTTTTTTTTTGCCTTTTAGTATTCTTTGTAATTTTTCTCTTGAGAGCTGACATGAGGTATTGGGTAAAAGGATCTGCTGGGAATAGTCCTTCAGTAATGTGGTGGTAAGTTGTGGGAGGAGAGGAAGCATCCTATAGTTCTAAGATTAGGTCTTTGTCTTTTAGTGAACCTGTTTCTGAACTTTGAATGTCACAGTGTTTCACAGTTGTTTTTTTCTACCCCTTAGCTGAGACAGAATGGCTAAAGTGGACTAGAGTTAGGTATTTTCCTTCTCTCTTTCCCCAAGTCAGGTAGGATGTGATAAAACCCCAGAAAGTTAGGCTGTGATTAACTAGTTTCTCCTGAGGGCAGAACTTATTAAGAACAGAGTGCTCTGGTATATTTCAAAATGGTTCCTTTTCCTCTTTGACTGCTGAAAGAATGAGGGAATTTTTCTCCAGTATTTACTGTGAGAATCTGGTCAAGCTCCTAGAGGTAAAACACAAAAGCGTGGGGGAATCCATATGATTGGACCCACCTGGAGATTTTAATTCTCAGATTTGTCCACTCCCAGCCTCCAACAATTTATTACAGTTCATGTTTTCCCACCCTCGCACTGGTTCATGAAGAGGTTTCTGCTCTGGTATGTCATGATTTTCTGTATCCACCTGCCTGTCCCTCCAATTTGAGGGCAGCAATTTGCCTTGGGACCTCACTTCTTTTAAAGATCTAAGAGTTGGTTTTTCAGGTTGTTCAGCCTTTCACTTGTTAGGAGTGAGTAGTGACTTATAAGTTCCTGACATGTGGAATCGGAAACTTTACCGTCTGTTTTGTTCAGAATGTTGAAGATGTTCTGGTGCTAAGCATATTTTGTGATAACATTAAAGCTTTTAAAAGTAGATAATTAGCTGGCAAATACAAATGCAGGAAAAACTTCAAGGCTATAAATACAGCCATGGGGGAATTCACTTGTTTAGAAATCACATGTGTACTGAGAGAGGAAGATTTCTGAGAGTCTGTGAAAAGAATAGATACTTCAGATTACATCTTGGGAAATTCTTACATTTAGAAGTTGGGAAGAGGACAAAGTAGGAGAAAAAAATTGTTGAAGTAAAAGGGAGGCATAGACCATTGCAATATTATGGAAGCCGGAAAAGTAAAAAGCCTTACTTGAAGAAAGTGATGCTATGTGGATTCAAGTGCTGCATCGAAGTCAAAGGGAATGAAAATGCAAAATGACCTGGAAGTTCTTCCTGTGCTAGAAAGTAAGAAAATTCTTAAAGAAAAATGCAGGTATGTCAAAGTAACACAGAATCCAGTTGAAAGTGACTGTCAGCAATCCAAACTGGGACAATTTCAGCATCAAAATAATGATAGTCATGGTTATAAACCACCAAATGAAACAAGCATCCTTGATTGCATACTGATATGAATTATTGACTGAATGAAAGAGAAGGAGTGTGATGATTAATTTTATGTTCCAACATGACTAAACCACGAAGTGCCCAGATATTTGTTTAAACATTATTCTGGGTGTGTCTGTGAGGGTATTTCTGGATAACACTACCATTTGAATCAGTAGAATGAGTCAAGAAGATTGCCTTCTCCAGTGTGGGTGGGCCTCATTCAATTTGTTGGAGGCCTGAATAGGATGGAAAAAGCAGAGTAATTCACTTTCTCTGCCTGATTGTCTTTGAGCTGGGACACAGATCTTCTGTCTTCAGACTTGAATTTAGACTGGAACTTACATTGTCAATTCTCTTGGTAGGCATTTTAACTGTGACTAAAACTTACCCCATCAGCTCTCCTGATTCTGGAAGTATACTATTCCAGTAGACTGGAAGTATACTATTAGCTCTCCTTGTTCTCCAGCTTGCTAACTGCAGACTATAGGACTTCTCAGCTTCCATAACTGAATGGGCAAATTCCTTGTAGTGAATCTCTTTCTGTGTATCTATATCTACATCATTATCTTTGTCTATCTATCTAGATCAATCTAGATAGATTCTATTGGTTCTGTTTCTCTGGAGAACTCAGACTAACTCATGGGGAAGCTTTTTCTTACTATAGAATGCAGCTAATAAATATAGATTTGGCAAGAGCCATATTGGTGGTTTACATGAATGAATGCTAAGGCTGCTCAGTGAATGCTAAGTGAATGCTCAGTGAATGCTAAGGCTGCTGGGTGGAACTTTGCTACAAAAAAGTATATTAACATGATCTTGGAATATCTTCCCCCCCCAAATACTTACCAATTACCAAGGGGAAAAATGGTGACTTTACAGTAGAGAAATCTGGTAGGCACTAATTTGCCTTGTGATCAGGGTTAGCCTCACTGGTAGTGGGACAAATAGACATTGTGCATACCCATAATCCTGAATTGAGAAGAACACCGCATCACTTCTGTAGTATGACTGCTAGGAAATCATAACTTGAGACTGGTTCCAAGTAAATATTAATATCAGATGAACCCAGTTTGTAGAACACCCTTCAAAATGAAAGGCCTTACTATTTAAAACTGTGCAGAGCATGAAAGCCAGGGAACAATTAAGGAGCTGCTCTGGGTGGAGGAACCTCAAGAGATATGAGGACTAAAAGTGACACATAATCTGTACTGGATGCTGGATCAGAGACACAAGTGGTACCGTTGGAAAAATCTGAATGAGTCTGTGAATTGGATAGTGTTATTGTATGACTATTGGTTTCATTGTTTGGATGCATTTGGTTATGCTGGAGTGTGTTCTTGTTTTTGGAAAACACACTGAAGGATTTAGGGAAGACTGAACAAATGTGGTCTAATGTTAACAGGTAGAGAACTTGAGCAAGGAAGACTTCTTTGTACTGTCATTACACTTTTTCTATCAGAAATTATTTTAAAATGAATTATATAAAGATGATTAGAAATGTCTATCTCCCACCAAAGTTTCCTGATCCATTACCAAATTAATCTATATTCCTATTATTTAAATTCCTTTCTCCTTATTCCACAACTAACCATTCATGCCTTTACCTATGATTTCCATATATCCCTTTCAAAAAATCCTGAGGTTCATTAAGTCAAAACCAAGAAAAAAAAAAGAATCAAACCTGTTCCTTGATAAATTATCTTTATACATATCCTCCCTTTCCCCTTCTTAACTTTGAGTGGTGCCCAAATCTGAACAGAAACTGTAATATATCTGCATCAAATTTCTTATTTTTATTTAGTGCGTAGCCAGATTCATTATGCACATTTAATTCAGGGTGCTCCCAAATCTTGGAGGCTGATTACAGATGACCATGCACATCTGTAATCACAATAAGCAAGAAAGCAAACAAACAAAATCAACTATTCCAGTATAAGAGCATGCCACTGAATCAAGGAACCTAGCTTTGAGCAAGAAACTAAAATATGAAAAAATATCACATTCTTCTCAGATGCCCCTAAGTCTAACACTGGTGATGTCCAGTGGCATTCACTGTGACCACAAAAAATGCTTCTTCCTTCCAGAAATGCATATTCATTTGATCCGTATTAAACTGCAGCTTTCTAATCCAAATCGCAACCCAGACCGTGGGCTTATGAGACTGTTTTGATAATAACAAAAAAATTCAGAAAGTTTTACAGACACCATATTGAGAAGGATCCAGTAAAGGAAATAACTTTACTCAACAAAAGATCCCCCAGGAGGACCCATATTATGATTTAGTTAATAGTAATTAAGAAGGTGGGCGGTAACAAGTGAGTTTATCCAGAAGTCAATTGCGCAGAGGTTTAAAAAAAGAAGTTAAAACAGATTAGAAGCTGGACAAATTCACAATTATATTTTGTCACTAGATCATATTCTACTTAAGGCTGCACCAAATATTTTTAATTCCTAATCCTTAAAAAAAGTAAGCAAGTAAAAGAAGAAAGAGACATTGGCACAGGATATAAAGCATTCTTTCTCTAAGCAAATGGTGCACATTTTCTTCATATTTCTCTAACATTTTTACAATTGGGAAAACACCCCAACAGGCTAACATTTATGTATAGTCTAACTTCTAATTTCTTTAAGTGTTTTCCTATGACCTACCTTGCCTGATGCTTCATAGCACATGATGAGTTGGTGGTAACTGTTTGATGAAAGTCACGAGCAGTGGCAAGAAAAAATGGATTTGTTCCTTCTTTTCGAAAACTAAGTACCAAACATTGTTGGTAGTTTTGAATTAAATGCTACATATATTTCTACCATTATTATAGCATGTTACCATAAGACAGAACAAAGTGGTAATAAAGAATAAAAGAGAAAAGCACTATGTCCACCTTTTAGCATATTAGTTGATAATGATGGGAGTACATGACATTTGGCGTTAGATCAACTTATAGGTCTTCCACATATATTATTTTTCATTCAGCAAGGAACTGGATTTGTGATCCAAATAGGTCACAAGGAACATATTGTTAAGAATTTCAGTCTCAGAAGCAGCATCTCCTATAAACAGTGACAATATCAGGCAGTAAGACACTTATAGTCCATCCTGGTTCATCCAAAGCATTTATAAAAATGGCAGCAAACTACTTTTTGTGCATAGAGCAATTCTGAGTCATCAAGCAAAGTGTTAGGTGCACTATAAATGGGGCGTCGAGGGGAAAAGATAAGAAATAAAAGTGAATGTTGGGTATGCTTTTAAGTTATCCTCAATGACTGCTGGAGGTTTCTAGTTTTTATTGGCCTTAGGTCAGCACATGTTGCCCTTGCCTATCACTCTTGGTGATGGTTGGAGCAACTGCTGCTCCTGCTGAAAGAAATCAGCATCACCAGGAAGAGGACTATAAAAGCAATCACAGTGTTGCCACAATTGTTGAGCTAGACATCAAATTATAATATCAGGCAGACAAACAGGAACACATTACTAGCTACCCCAAGATTTCCAGGGGTAAAGTGGTAACTTTCCACATTTGTGGAAAAGTGATCTTTACTCAGAGAACATAATTTTTCTATGTCCAGGGGAAAGATCATTAATGTTAAGTCTGAGAATCCCACTCAGCAGGCCTTACTGAGCTTCACTCCTCCCCACAAAACCAGCCACCCTTGATGAAGCACACTAGTGATAGCAAAGTTCACACATCTATACAAATTCTTCAGGGGAATCTGGGTCAACATAAATTTTTCTTAAAAATCATAGAGTAAATTTCTAGGAATAAGTAATTAACAACTCTCCCTATTGCATTCCTCTATTTATCTTCATAATATCAGTGACATTAAAAGCATTAACTTTTGAGTTCTTAATTACACAGGGCTCTTGGTTGTATGCAGAGTTATAGAGTCAGTTCTTGCCCTTTAGGAGTTTAAAATCTAAAACCATTTTTTTTTAAAATGCAAAACATAATCTAAATTGAAAACACCAACTGCATGAATAAACAGTAGGTCATCTATAATTTCTCTGCAGCTGTCCTCACGGAGGACCAGAATTTATACCGCCTCGTAAAAGGCATATAGGATTTAAATAGAGGATACTGAGTTTTTGGTATGGTCAAGAAGAAGGGATTAGGGAGGAGAAGTGGGGGAGGAGAAGATGGGGGTGAACAAAAACACACTGGTGAGAAAGTGGAAAGTTGGGCAATGGTGAGTAGGGCTGTTTGATCAGAGCAGGAGGTTTGTGTAGGTAAGTAGTAAACAGAGACTAAAAGAAGAGTCACAGACAACACTGAATACCAGTTTAAAAGTTTGAACTTTATCCTTTGCTGGCGGGTGTCCCCAAAGGAGACATTTCGTCAACAATTGAGGAAAACCACATGTCACACTGAATTTACTAAAGCTGGTGTAAGAGGGATGACCTTGAGCAATCTTTTATATGGTATAAATAGCACTAGCTTTCCCAATAGTCACAAAATCTTGCCGTTTTACACAACTGGATATTGATAGAACTGCCACTTGTGGCAAGGTCTCTCGGGCATGCCTTTTGAGCCCTCAAGTTGGTAATCTCTAAGTAGACATTCCAGACACTTAGAGAAAAACCAAAGCAGTCATAAATAGCATCAATTCAATTTGCATAGCACCTTTCCTCCAAAATACTTTAAGTGCTAAAGGAGCCTGGCTCTGTACAGCAGGACCATGCCAAAACTCACTAAACAAACTGCTTGCTTAAGAGGGATAAATTCCTTGAACAAATGCATCTGTAAACTCTCTACCTCCCTCATTATGATTTGCACAGGGCAGTGCCACAGATCCAAACACTGGCCAGAGGAAGAATATTTCCAACTGATGAATGGAAGCAGAAAGGCTGTCTGTGCAAGTGCAGCTATCTCTCTTTTTTTTTTTTTTTTTTTTTTTTTTTTAGATGGAGTCTTGCTCTGTCATCCAGGTTGTAGTGCAGTGGCACTATCTTGGCTCTCTGCAACCTCTGCCTCCCAGGTTCGAGTGATTCTCCTGGCTCAGCCTCCCGAGTCTTAGCTGGGATTACAGGCATGCACCACCATGCCCGGTTAATTTTGTATTTTTAGTAGAGACAGGGTTTCTCCATCTTGGTCAGGCTGGTCTCGAACTCCCGACCTCAGGTGATCTGCCCGCCTCGGCCACCTAAAGTGCTGGGATTACAGGCGTGAGCCACCAAGCCCGGCCACAAGTGCAGCTCTCAAGGTCAGCATAGCACTGCTCTAACCTGGGAATGCGTCCCATTAACTGTTGGCTGGCATCTCTGGCCCAAATAAAACTCCTATTTTTAGAAAAATTTTATTGTAAGTTACAATTCATAATTGTATATAGTTATAGGGTACAAAGTGATGTTAAGATTTATGAATTCGGAGGAGCCAAGATGGCCGAATAGGAACAGCTCCGCTCTACAGCTCCCAGCGCGAGCGACGCAGAAGACGGGTGATTTCTGCATTTCCATCTGAGGTACCGTGTTCATCTCACTAGGGAGTGCCAGACAGTGGGCGCAGGTCAGTGGGTGAGTGCACCGTGCGCCAGCCGAAGCAGGGGCGAGGCATTGCCTCACTCGGGAAGCGCAAGGGGTCAGGGAGTTCCCTAGGGAGTTCCCTTTCCAGGGGTGACATACGGCACCTGGAAAATCGGGCCACTCCCACCCGAATACTGTGCTTTTCTGACGGGCTTAGGAAAGGGTGCCCCAGGAGAGTATAGCCCGCACCTGCTCAGAGGGTCCTATGCCCACGGAGTCTCGCTGATTGCTAGCACAGCAGTCTGAGATCAAACAGCAAGTCGGCAGCGAGGCTGGGGGAGTGGCGCCCGCCATTGCCCAGGCTCGCTTAGGTAAACAAAGCAGCCAGGAAGCTTGAACTGGGTGGAGCCCACCACAGCTCAAGGAGGCCTGCCTGCCTCTGTAGGCTCCACCTCTGGGGGCAGGGCACAGACAAACAAAAAGACAGCAGTAACCTCTGCAGACTTAAATGTCCCTGTCTGACAGCTTTGAGGAGAGCAGTGGTTCTCCCAGCACGCAGCTGGAGATCTGAGAACGGGCTGACTGCCTCCTCAAGTGGGTCCCTGACCCCTGACCCCCAAGCAGCCTAACTGGGAGGCACCCCCCAGCAGGGGCAGACTGATAACTCACATGGCCGGCCAGGTACTCCAACAGACCTGCAGCTGAGGGTCCTGTCTGTTAGAAGGAAAACTAACAGAAAGGACATCCACACCAAAAACCCATCTGTACATCACCATCATCAAAGACCAAAAGTAGATAAAACCACAAAGATGGGGAAAAAACAGAGCAGAAAAACTGGAAACTCTAAAAAGCAGAGTACCTCTCCTCCTCCAAAGGAACGCAGTTCCTCACCAGCAACGGAACAAAGCTGGACGGAGAATGACTTTGACGAGCTGAGAGAAGAAGGCTTCACACGATCAAATTACTCTGAGCTACGGGAGGATATTCAAACCAAAGGCAAAGAAGTTGAAAACTTTGAAAAAAATTTAGAAGAATGTATAACTAGAATAACCAATACAGAGAAGTGCTTAAAGGAGCTGATGGAGCAGAAAACCAAGGCTCGAGAACTACGTGAAGAATGCAGAAGCCTCAGGAGCCGATGCGATCAAATGGAAGAAAGGGTATCAGCCCTGGAAGATGAAATGAATGAAATGAAGCGAGAAGGGAAGTTTAGAGAAAAAAGAATAAAAAGAAACGAGCAAAGCCTCCAAGAAATGTGGGACTATGTGAAAAGACCAAATCTACGTCTGATTGGTGTACCTGAAAGTGACGGGGAGAATGGAAACAAGTTGGAAAACACTCTGCAGGATATTATCCAGGAGAACTTCCCCAATCTAGCAAGGCAGGCCAACATTCAGTTTCAGGAAATACAGAGAACGCCACAAAGATACTCCTCGAGAAGAGCAACTCCAAGACACATAATTGTCAGATTCACCAAAGTTGAAATGAAGGAAAAAATGTTAAGGGCAGCCAGAGAGAAAGGTCGGGTTACCATCAAAGGGAAGTCCATCAGACTAACAGCGGATCTCTCGGCAGAAACCCTACAAGCCAGAAGAGAGTGGGGGCCAATATTCAACGTTCTTAAAGAAAAGAATTTTCAACCCAGAATTTCATATCCTGCCAAACTAAGCTTCATAAGTGAAGGAGAAATAAAATACTTTACAGACAAGCAAATGCTGAGAGATTTTGTCACCACCAGGCCTGCCCTAAAAGAGCTCCTGAAGGAAGCGCTAAACATGGAAAGGCACAACCGGTACCAGCCACTGCAAAATCATACCGAAATGTAAAGACCATCGAGACTAGGAAGAGACTGCATCAACTAACGAGCAAAATAACCAGCTAACATCATAATGACAGGATCAAATTCACACATAACAATATTAACTTTAAATGTAAATGGACTAAATGCTCCAATTAAAAGACACAGACTGGCAAACTGGATAAAGACTCAAGACCCATCAGTGTGCTGTATTCAGGAAACCCATCTCGTGTGCAGAGACACACATAGGCTCAAAATAAAAGGATGGAGGAAGATCTACCAAGCAAATGGAAAACAAAAAAAGGCAAGGGTTGCAATCCTAGTCTCTGATAAAACAGACTTTAAACCAACAAAGATCAAAAGAGACAAAGAAGGCCATTACATAATGGTAAAGGGATTAATTCAACAAGAAGAGCTAACTATCCCAAATACATATGCACCCAATACAGGAGCACCCAGATTCATAAAGCAAGTCCTTAGAGACCTACAAAGAGACTTAGACTCCCACACATTAATAATGGGAGACTTTAACACCCCACTGTCAACATTAGAGAGATCAACGAAACAGAAAATCAACAAGGATACCCAGGAATTGAACTCAGCTCTGCACCAAGCAGACCTAATAGACATCTACAGAACTCTCCACCCCAAATCAACAGAATATACATTTTTTCAGCACCACACCACACCTATTCCAAAACTGACCATATATTTGGAAGTAAAGCTCTCCTTAATAAATGTAAAAGAACAGAAATTATAACAAAGTATCTCTCAGATCACAGTGCAATCAAGCTAGAACTCAGGATTAAGAATCTCACTCAAAACTGCTCAACTACATGGAAACTGAACAACCTGCTCCTGAATGACTACTGGGTACATAACGAAATGAAGGCAGAAATAAAGATGTTCTTTGAAACCAACGCGAACCAAGACACAACATACCAGAATCTCTGGGATGCATTCAAAGCAGTGTGTAGAGGGAAATTTATAGCACTAAATGCCCACAAGAGAAAGCAGGAAAGATCCAAAATTGACACCCTAACATCACAATTAAAAGAACTAGAAAAGCAAGAGCAAACACATTCAAAAGCTAGCAGAAGGCAAGAAATGACTAAAATCAGAGCAGAACTGAAGGAAATAGAGACACAAAAAACCCTTCAAAAAATAAATGAATCCAGGAGCTGGTTTCTTGAAAGGATCAACAAAATTGATAGACCGCTAGCAAGATTAATAAAGAAAAAAAGAGAGAAGAATCAAATAGACACAATAAAAAATGATAAAGGGGATATCACCACCGATCCCACAGAAATACAAACTACCATCAGAGAATACTACAAACACCTCTACGCAAATAAACTAGAAAATCTAGAAGAAATGGATAAATTCCTCAACACATACACCCTCCCAAGACTAAACCAGGAAGAAGTTGAATCTCTGAATAGACCAATAACAGGAGCTGAAATTGTGGCAATAATCATTAGCTTACCAACCAAAAAAAGTCCAGGACCAGATGGGTTCACAGCTGAATTCTACCAGAGGTACAAGGAGGAGCTGGTACCATTCCTTCTGAAACTATTCCAATCAATAGAAAAAGAGGGAATCCTCCCTAACTCGTTTTATGAGGCCAGCATCATCCTGATACCAAAGCCTGGCAGAGACACAACAAAAAAAGAGAATTTTAGACCAATATCCTTGATGAACATTGATGCAAAAATCCTCAATAAAATACTGGCAAACAGAATCCAGCAGCACATCAAAAAGCTTATCCACCATGATCAAGTGGGCTTCATCCCTGGGATGCAAGGCTGGTTCAATATACGCAAATCAATAAATGTAATCCAGCATATAAACAGAACCAAAGTCAAAAACCACATGATTATCTCAACAGATGCAGAAAAGGCCTTTGACAAAATTCAACAACCCTTCATGCTAAAAACTCTCAATAAATTAGGTATTGATGGGTCGTATCTCAAAATAATAAGAGCTATTTATGACAAACCCACAGCCAATATCATACTGAATGGGCAAAAACTGGAAGCATTCCCTTTGAAAACTGGCACAAGACAGGGATGCCCTCTCTCACCACTTCTATTCAACATAGTGTTGGAAGTTCTGGCCAGGGCAATTAGGCAAGAGAAGGAAATCAAGGGTATTCAATTAGGAAAAGAGGAAGTCAAATTGTCCCTGTTTGCAGATGACATGATAGTATATCTAGAAAACCCCATTGTCTCAGCCCAAAATCTCCTTAAGCTGATAAGCAACTTCAGCAAAGTCTCAGGATACAAAATCAATGTACAAAAATCACAAGCATTCTTATACATCAATAACAGACAAACAGAGAGCAAAATCATGAGTGAACTCCCATTCACAATTGCTTCAAAGAGAATAAAATACCTAGGAATCCAACTTACAAGGGATGTGAAGGACCTCTTCAAGGAGAACTACAAACCACAGCTCAAGGAAATAAAAGAGGATACAAACAAATGGAAGAACATTCCATGCTCATGGGTAGGAAGAATCAATATCATGAAAATGGCCATCCTTCCCAAGGTAATTTACAGATTCAATGCCATCCCCATCAAGTTACCAATGACTTTCTTCACAGAATTGGAAAAAACTACTTTAAAGTTCATATGGAACCAAAAAAGAGCCCGCATCGCCAAGTCAATCCTAAGCCAAAAGAACAAAGCTGGAGGCATCACGCTACCTGACTTCAAACTATACTGCAAGGCTACAGTAAACAAAACAGCATGGTACTGGTACCAAAACAGAGATATAGATCAATGGAACAGAACAGAGCCGTCAGAAATAATGCCACATATCTACAACTATCTGATCTTTGACAAACCTGACAAAAACAAGCAATGGGGAAAGGATTCCCTATTTAATAAATGGTGCTGGGAAAACTGGCTAGCCATATGTAGAAAGCTGAAACTGGATCCCTTCCTTACACCTTATACAAAAATCAATTCAAGATGGATTAAAGACTTAAATGTTAGACCTAAAACCATAAAAACCCTAGAAGAAAACCTAGGCAATACCATTCAGGACATAGGCATGGGCAAGAACTTCATGTCTAAAACACCAAAAGCAATGGCAACAAAAGCCAAAATTGACAAATGGGATCTCATTAAAGTAAAGAGCTTCTGCACAGCAAAGGAAACTACCATCAGAGTGAACAGGCAACCTACAAAATGGGAGAAAATTTTCGCAACCTACTCATCTGACAAAGGGCTAATATCCAGAATCTACAATGAACTCCAACAAATTTACAAGAAAAAAACAAACAGCCCCATCAAAAAGTGGGCGAAGGACATGAACAGACACTTCTCAAAAGAAGACATTGATGCAGCCAAAAAACACATGAAAAAATGCTCACCATCACTGGCCATCAGAGAAATGCAAATCAAAACCACAATGAGATACCATCTCACACCAGTTAGAATGGCAATCATTAAAAAGTCAGGAAACAACAGGTGCTGGAGAGGATGTGGAGAAATAGGAACACTTTTACACTGTTGGTGGGACTGTAAACTAGTTCAACCCTTGTGGAAGTCAGTGTGGCAATTCCTCAGGGATCTAGAACTAGAAATTCCTTTTGACCCAGCCATCCCATTACTGGGTATATACCCAAAGGACTATAAATCATGCTGTTATAAAGACACATGCACACGTATGTTTATTGTGGCTTTATTCACAATAGCAAAGACTTGGAACCAACCCAAATGTCCATCAATGATAGACTGGATTAAGAAAATGTGGCACATATACACCATGGAATACTATGCAGCCATAAAAAATGATGAGTTCACGTCCTTTGTAGGGACATGGATGAAATTGGAAATCATCATTCTCAGTAAACTATCGCAAGAACAAAAAACCAAACACCGCATATTCTCACTCATAGGTGGGAATTGAACAATGAGAACACATGGACACAGGAAGGGGAACATCACACTTCGGGGACTGTTGTGGGGTGGGGGGAGGGGGGAGGGATAGCATTGGGAGATATACCTAATGCTAGATGACAAGTTGGTGGGTGCAGCGCACCAGCATGGCACTTGTATACATATGTAACTTACTTGCACTTTGCGCACCTGTACCATAGAGCCTAAAGTATAATAATAATAATAATAGTGATAATAATAATGATAATAATAAAAAGAAAAAAAATTAGCAAAAAAAAAAATTTATGAATACAACGTGGAAGAATTAAATAAAGCTCATTAACACATCCATCACCTCAAATATTTATTTTCTGTTATGAAAACATTTGAAATTTACTCAGCAATTTAAAAACTTACAATACACTATTATTAACTATATTTATTGTGCTATGCAATAGATCTCAAAAAAAGCCAACAGCACTTATTCCTCCTGTCTGAGACTGAATCCTCTGATGATCGTCTCCATATTCTTTTCAACCCCAAGCTCTGTAATTGCCATTCTACTCTCTGCTTCTATGAGTTCAGTTGTTTTAGATTCCACATATAAGTGAGACTATGCAGTATTTGTCTTTTTAGCCTAGCTTATTTTGCTTAATATATAACATTTAGCATAATGTTTTCCAGTTCCACTCATGTTGTTGCAAATGGCAGAATTTCCTCCTTTTCTAAGGCTAAATATACAATATCACATATATATATATATATACACAATGGAATACTATACTATTTATATGATTATATTTATACATATGTGTATGTATATATATGTATATCTGTATCTGTATCTATATCTGTATCTAATCTTTGCAGATATCTCTTTGACAAACTGATTTCAAATCTTTTGATAAATACCCTGAAGTGAGATTTCTGGGTCATATAATAATTCCATTTTCAGCTTTTTAGAGAATCTCCATACAATTTTCTATAATGGCTGTGCTATTGTACAGTCCCACCAATAGTATACAAGTGTTCTCTTTCTCAACTTTCTTACCAACACTTATCTTTCATCTTTTTAATAACAGCCATTCTGGAATGTGTGAGGTGATATCTTGCTATTTTAATTAGCATTTTCCTAATGATAAGTAATGTTGACCATTTTTTCATATATTTTTTGGCCATTTGTATGTATTTTTTAAAAGAAATATCTATTCAGTTCTCCTGCTGATTTGTTTTAATTGTGTTTTTTGTTTTCTTGCTATTGAATTGAGATCAGTATATATTTTGAGAATTAACTCATTATTGGATGCATGACTTGCAAATATTTTGTCCCAATCTGTAGGTTGTCTCTTCAGTGTGCTAATTATTTACATTGCAGACACTCTTTAGTTTGATGTAATCACATTTGTCTTTTTTGCTTTTGTTGCCTGTACTTTTATGGTCAAATTAAGAAAAAAATAACTGCCAAGACCAATGTCATGTAGTTTCCACCCCACCCCACCCCCAACCTGTTTTCAACTGACCATACATGCATGGATTCATTTATTAACTCTATTCTATTCCATTGGTCAATGTATCTATTTTTATGCCAGTACCATGCTGTTTTAATTACTATAGCTTTGTAGTATAGTTTGATATCAGGTGGTGTGATACCTCCAGTTTTGTTCGTTTTGCTCATGATTACCTTGGCTATTTGTTTTTTTTATATTTTCATATGCATTTTAGAATTTGATATGGTTTGGCTGTGTCCTCACCCAAATCTCATCTTGAATTCCCATGTTGCGGGAGGTAACTGAATCATGGGGGCAGGTCTTTCCCATGCTGTTCTTGTGATAGTGAATACATGTCATGAGATCTGATGGTTGTAAAAACAGGAGTTTCCCTCCACAAGCTCTCTCTTCTTGTATGCCACCATGTGAGACATGCCTTTCACCTTCCGCCATGATTGTGAGGCCTCCCCAGCCATATAGAATTTGTAAGTCCAATAAACCTCTTTCTTTTGTAAATTGCCCAATCTTGGGTATGTCTTTATCAGCAGCATGAAAACAGACTAATACAGTAAATTGGTACCAGTAGAATGGGATGCTGCTGAAAAGATACCTGAAAATGTGGAAGTGACTTTGGAACTAGGTAACAGGAAGAGGATGGAACAGTTTGGAGGGCTCAGATGAAGAAGGGAAAGTTTGGAACTTCCTAGAGACTTGTTGAATGGCTTTGCCAAAAATGCTAATAGCTATATGGACAATAAAGTCCAGGCTGAGGTGGTCTCAGATGGAGATGAGGAACTTGTTTGGAATTGGAGCAAACATTATTCTTGTTATGTTTTAGCAAAGAGACTGGCAGCATTTTGCCCCTGCTGTAGAGATTTGTCGAACTTTGAACTTGAGAGGGATGATTTAGGTTATCTGGTGGAAGGAATTTCTAAGCAGCAAAGCATTCAAGAGGTGACTTGGGTGCTGTTAAAAGCATTCAGTTTTAAAAGTGAAACAGAGCATAAGAGTTAGGAAAATTTGCAGCCTGACAATGAGATAGAAAAGAAAATCCCATTTTCTGAGAAGAAATTGAAGCTAGCTACAGAAATTTGCATAAATAACAAAGAGCTGAATGTTAATCACCAAGATAATGGGGAAAATGTCTCTAGGGCATGTCAGAGACCTTTGCAGCAGCCACTCCCATCACAGGCTCAGAGACTTAGGAAGAAAAAATGGTTTTGTGGGCTGGGCCCAAGGTCCCCTTGCTGTGTGCAGACTAGGGACTTGGTGCCCCACGTCCCAGCTGCTACAGCCGTGTCTGAAGGGATCCAATGTAGAGCTTGGGCCATGGCTTCAGAGGGTGCAAGCTTCAAGCCTTGGCAGCTTCCATGTGGTATTGAGCCTGCAAGTGGACAGAAGTAAAGAACTGGGGTTTGGGAATTTCCGCCTGGATTTCAGAAGGTATATGGAAACACCTGGATGCTCAGGCAAAAGTTTGCTGAGGGGGTGGGGCCCTCATGGAGAACCTCTGGTAGGGCAGTGTGGAAGGGAAATGTGGGGTTGCACCCCTCACACAGAGTCCCTACTGGGGCACCATCTAATGGAGCTGTGAGAAGAGGGCCACCATCCTCCACACCCCAGAATGGTGGATCCACCAACAGCTTGCACTGTGTGCCTAGAAAAGCTTCAGACACTCAGTGCCAGCCTGTGAAAGCAGATGGGAGGGAGGCTGTACCCTGAAAAGCCACAAGGACAGAGCTGCCCAAGACCATGGGAACCCACCTCTTATATCAGCATGACCTGCATGTAATACATGGAGTCAAAGGAGATCATTTGGAGCTTAATTTGACTGCCCTGATGAATTCTAGACTTGCATGGGGCCTGTAGCACCTTTGTTTTGGCCCATTTATCCCATTTGGAATGGCTGTATTTACTCAATGCCTGTACTCACATTGCATCTAGAAAGTAACTAACTTGCTTTTGATTTTACAGGCTCATAGGCAGAAGGAACTTGCTTTGTCTTGGATGAGACTTTGAACTGTGGACTCCTGCGTTAATGCTGAAATGAGTTAAGACTTTGGGGGCCTGTTGGGAAGGCATGATTCGTTTTGAAATGTGAGGACATAAGATTTGGGAGGGGCCGGGGCAGAATGATATGGTTCGGCTGTGTCCCCACTGAAATCTCATCTTGAATTCCCACATATTGTGGGAGGGACCTCTTGGGAGGTAATTGAATCATGCAGGCAGGTCTTTCCTGTGCTGTTCTCATGACAGTGAATACGTCTCAGGAGATCTGATGGTCTTAAAAACAGGAGTCTCCCTGCACAAGCTCTTTTCTCTTGTATGCTGCCATGTGTGAGGTGCCTTTCACCTTCTGCCATGAATTTGAGGCTTCCCCAGCCACATGGAACTGTAAGTCAAATAAACCTCTTTCTTTTGTAAATTGCCCAGTCTCAGATATGTCTTTATCAGCAGCGTGAAAACAGACCAATACATAATTGTTTTCTATTTGTAGGAAAAATAACATTGGAATTTTGATAAAGATTGCATTAAATCTATAGATTGCTTTGGCTGGACATTTTAACAATAATAATTCTTCTAATCCATGAGTACAGGGATATCTTTCCATTTGTGTTTTCTCAAATTAATTAATTAATTAATTAATTAATTTTTTTGAGATAGAGTCTCACACTGTCACTCAGGCTGGAGTGCAATGGTGTGATCTTGGCTCACTGCAGCCTCTACCCTCTAGGTTTGAGCAATTATCCTGCCTCAGCCTCCCAAGTAGCTAGTGTTACAGGCACCTGCCACCACACCCAGCTAATTTTTGTATTTTTAGTAGAGATGGGGTTTCGCCATGTTGACCAGACTGGTCTCTAACTCCTGGCCTCAAGTGATCCACCCACCTTGGCCTCCCAAACTACTGGGATTACAGGTGTGAGCCACCATGCCTGGGCTCTTCAATTTCTTTAATCAATGTTTTAAAGGGTTCGGCATACAGGTCTTTCACTTCCTTGGTTAAACTTATTTCTAAGTAACATTTTTTATGGCTATTGTAAATGAGATTGTTCTCTTGATTTCTTTTTTAAGTAGTTCATTGTTAATGTATAGAAATATTACTAATTTTTGTGTGTTGATTTTGTATCCTGAAACTTTACTGTATTTGTGTATTAGTCCTAATAGTTTTGTGGTGGAATCTTCAGGTTTTCTATAGATAAGATCATGTTGTCAGCAAAAAGTAACAATTTCACTTCCTTTCCTTTTGAATACATTTTATTTCTTTCTTTTGCCTAATTGCTTAGGCAAAGACTTCCAACACTATGTTAAATACAAGTGCCACACGTGGGCATCCCTATCTTTTTCCAGATCTTAGAAAAAAGGCTTTTTATTTTTCACTGTTGAGTATGTTAGCTGTGGGCTTATTATATACGGCCTTTATTGTGTTGAGGTACATTCCTTCTATACTTAATTTGATGAGATTTTTTATCATCAAAGGATGTTAAATTTTGTCAGTTTCTTTTTCTGTATCAAATGAGATGATTTTTGGTGGTTTTCTTTTTGTCCTTCATTCTGTTAATGTGGTGTGTCACATTTATTGATTTGTGTATGTTGAACCATTTTTGTATACTGGGGAAAATCACACTTGATCATGGCAAATGATTCTTTTAATGTATTGTTGAATTTGATTTGCTAGTATTTTGTTGAAGATTTTTGCATCAAAATTTATAGAGAATATTAAATTTATGTAATTTCTTTTCTTGTAATGTTCTTTTCTGCTTTAGTATCAGGGTAATTCTAGCTTCATTAAAAAGTCTGGAAGTATTCCATCCTCACCAATTTTTTCTAAGTGTTTGAGAAGGATTGGTGCTAATTCTTCTTTAATCATTTGGTAGAATTCAGCAGTGAAGCCATAGGTCCTGGTCTTTTCTTTGATGGAAGACTTTGTATTACTGATTAAATCTTCTTACTTATTATTGGTATGTTCAGATTTTCTATTTCTTTATCATTCATGGTAGAGCATACATGTCTATTAATTTAACCATTTTTTCTAGGTTAGATAATTTGTGTATAATTGTTCATAATCATCATTTGTGACCCTTTGTATTTCTCTGGTATAAGTTGCAATATCTCCTCTTTCATTTATGATTGTATTTATTTGAGTCTTTTTCTTTTTTCTTGGTCTAGATGTAGGTTTTTCAATTTCACTTATCTTTCCCAAAAATCAACTCTTAGCTTCATCAATCTTTTGTATTGTTTTTCTAGTCTCCCACCTAAGTACTAACCTTTCTTAGCTTCTGAGATCAGACAAGATTTTTTCCTAATCTCTATTTCATTTATTTCTGCTCTAATCTTTATTACTTCCTTCCTTTTTTAGTGTCAGGATTAGTTTGTTCTTTTTCTAATGTTACTTCTTTGAGAAGTAACATTAAGTTGTTTATTTGATATCTTTTTTGATGTAGGCATGTATTATAAATTTACCTCTTAGAACTGCTTTTTCTGTATCTTGTAAGTTTTGGTATGTTGTATTTCCATTTTGGTTTGTCTCAAGATATTTTTAAATTTCTCTTTTAATTCAATTTGTTGCCCATTCAGGAGCATGTTGTTTAATTTTTATAAATTTGTGAATTTTCTAAAATTCTTCCTGTTATTGATTTCTAGTTTCATATCATTGTGGTTGGAAAAGATACTTGATATGATTTTAGTCTTTTTAATTTGCTAAGACTTATTTTGTGACCTTTCATTATCTATCCTAGAGAATGTCAAATGTGTACTTCAGAAGAATGTGTATTCTGTTGCTGTTGGATGGAATGTTCTGTATAAGTCTGGTAGGTCCAATTAGTCTAGGGTGCTATTCAAGTCCAATGTTTTCTTATTAATTTTCTGTCTGGATGATCTGCCCATTGTTGAAAGTGGAATATTAATATCCCCTATTATTGTTGTACTGAATAATATCTATCTCTCCTTTCATATCCTTTAATATTTATTTTATATATTTAGGTGCTCCAATATTGGGTGCAAATATATTTACAATTGTTAAATCCTCTTGAGGAATTGATCCAGTTGTCATTATATACCGTCCTTGTCTCTTTTTACAGTTTTTGACTTAAAGTCTATTTTTTCTGATATAAGTATAGCTACTGCTGCTTTCTTTTGGTTTCCATTTAGGTGGAATAATATTTTTTCCATGCCTTCACTTTCAGTGTATATGTATCCTTAAAAATGTGGTGGGTCCCTTTTAGGCAGCAGATAGTTGGGTCATGTTGTTGTTGCTGTTTTCCGTTAAGTTGCTTCATGTATTTTTATGGGAGAATTTCATGCATTACATTCAAGGAAATTATTGATAGGTAAGGACATGTTACTATCATTTTGTGAATTGTTTTCTGGTTGTTTTATAGTTATTTTACTTCCTTCTTCCTCTCTTGCTGTCTTCCTTTATGGTTTGATGGTTTTATGTAGTGGTATGCTTTGAATTCTTTTTTTTCCTTGTGATTCTACTAAAGATTTTTCCTTTATGTTTACCATGATACTTACATAGAACATATTATACTTACAACAGACTATTTCAAGCTAATGTCAACTTTGATGTCATAATCTACATTTTTACTCCACTTCCCCACATTTTACATCTTTGATGTCACAATGGACATCATTTTGTAAAGTGTATCCCTTGACAATTTATTTTGGCTATAGTTTTTATTAATAGTTTTGTATTTTAACCTTTGTGCCAGAGATAAAATTGCTTTAAACACCATTTTTACATTCCCAAAGTATTCTCAACATGGCTCTGTATTACTGACATTCAGTTTTGTGCTTTCATTTGTTTTATGTTGTCAATTAACAGCCTTTTGTTTTGGATTAAATAACTCCCTTTAGCAATTCTTGTAAGGCACATCTACTGGTAAAGAACTCCTTTAGTTTTTATTCATCTGTGAAAGTTTTTATTTCTCCCTCATGTCTGAAAGAGACCTTTACTATGTAAAGTATTCTTGGTCGTCAGTGTTTCTCCTTTAGCACTTTGAATATAATATCACACTCTCTCCGGTCTTGTAGGGTTTTTGCTGAGAAATCTGCTGATAGTCATATTGAGACTCCTTTATATGTGATATTGAGACTCCTTTATATATCTTATCTCTTGCTGATCTCAGGATTCTTTGCCTTTGATTTTTGATATTTTGATTATTACATGTTTTTGTGAACTCTTCTTTTGGTAGAATTTGTAGACCTCTGCACTTCCTATACCTGAATGTTGGCATCTATCCCCAAATTGAGGAAGTTTTCAGGCATTATTTCCAGAAATATGCTTTCTGGCCCTTTCTCTATTTTTTCTTCTCTGATACTTCTATTATGCGAAGGTTTGGTGTCTTGATAGTGTTCAATAATTCCCACAGGCTTTCTTCATTCTTTTGTTTTTCTGCTCCTTTGACTGAATAATTTCAGATGCTTTTTCTTCAAGCTTATTGATTCTTTTTCTGCTTGGTGAAGTCTGCTGATGAAGTTTTCTAGTGCATTTTTTCAGTTTAGTCATTGTATTCTTCATCTCTAGGATTTCTAGTTTTGTAAAAAAAAAATTGTTTCTATTTGTTGAACTTCCAGCTTTGTTTGTGTATTGTTTTCCAAATTTCACTTAATTTTCTATCCACACATTCTTGTAGTTCACTGAATTTCTTTAAGAGGATTATTCTGAATTCATTTTCAGTCATTTTATAGACCTGTATTTCTTAGAAGTGTAATGATTTCTTGATTCCTCATAATCCTTGTGGTGTTGTCTGTGCATTTAAAGAGAGAGCCTCCTCTTCCAACTTTTACAGGTGTTCTTTGGCAGGGATAGGTCTTCATTATTTATGTAGCCTGAAATTCTAAAATGGCAAGCTGGTGACAACCTTAGGTAGGAAGAGTTTGTGTGGGTTCTCTAGGTGGCTGAGTTATTGTCTTTGCTCTGATGTCAGATGGGGCTACTGGCGGGACTCAGCTGTCCAGTGAGATCACTTGCTGGGCTCTGCTATCAGGCAGAGCTTCTGGCTTGGTACTGTGATGGCGTCTGGTCAGGCTGGTCACAGGATGTATTTCCTGGCTGGGCAGTTCCACTATTCGGAATCTGCAACTGGGCAGGTCTACAGTGGCCCTGACCTCTGAGGTTAGGCAGAGTTGCTACTCAAGAAGGGTGGAACCTGAGGCTATGCTCCTTAGAAATGCATAATTAGGGATTGCCTCCATGTCCAGGCAGAGCCATAGAGTGAACTTTTGACTGAGTCAAACTGTTGTTTAATTTCCAAGGTTGAGCAGGTCTAGTCCCTATGCTTCTCTGAAATGTGAAGAAGTGAATATCTCCTTGCCTGAATGGGGTCACCAGGGGCTTTTTGGCTAAACTGAGCCATTCTTCACTTGCAGGTCAAGCACTTCTAGCCCCTAAGCTTCTCTGAATGGGCTGAGGCAAGCATCTCCTTGCCCAGGTGAAGTGGTTGGGGTGTCTCAAGAGGCTGATTGTGGAGACTAGTTGTCTAGAGACTCAAGCCAAAGTTAAACTTTTCACTGTTCTTCTGAAAGCAACCAGTTCAGCTTTGCAGGTGTGCTATGCATTTGCTGGACTCTCCAATTGGGTGCCACAATTGGTAGGAACACAGAGGTGCCACCAAGATCCACACACTGGTCACTGTGAGCTCCACCTTCATTCTCTGTTTCTACTTGACTTTGAACAGTTTAGCTATGTCATTATCCTCAGTGTATCCCATAAGATGAGGCCTGAATAGGCTTCCTGGGAAACATCTCAGAATGCTCGGGACACTGGATAACTGCCTCCAATTCTTTATTCCCACTATAAAAACTGTGGGTCCAGGGGAATCTTCTCTGTCTGGCACTGTGCCAACTTCAAGGGGGCTGGGGGGGTAGTGACACAGCTGAAGTGAGATTTTTCTTTTCTTTTCTTTTCTTTTTTTTTGAGACAGGGTCTTGCTCTGTTGCCCAGGCTGGAGTGCAGTGGCGTGATCTCAGCTCACTGCAAGCTCCGCCTCCTGGGTTCACACCATTCTCCTGCCTCAGCTCCCAAGTAGCTGGGACTACAGGTGCCTGCCACCACCCCTGGCTAATTTTTTCTATTTTTTAGTAGAGACGGGGTTTCACCATGTTAGCCAGGATGGTCTCGATCTCCTGACCTCGTGATCCACCCATCTCAGCCTCCCAAAGTGCTGGGATTACAGGCGTGAGCCACCATGCCCGGCCAAAGCAAGACTTTTCTAATTCAGTTATCATTTAGTTCCACGGACCACATGGGTGTCTCAACCTTGTTTCCAAGTATTGAAATTTTCAGAGAGATGTTATGGTCTGTAGATAGTTGCTCATTGAACTTTCTGTGTGTCGAGGAGAGTGAGCACAGCCTGAGACTTCCTATTCTGATAACTTGCTTACCAAACTCTTATCTTTGACTCCTTGTTATTCACATACTCCTGACAGGCTAATTTTCAGAAAATATATATATTTTTTCAAAATCAGCATTGTACAATACCCTTCAGTACTTCTACAATGACTGAAAACTCAAGCTTAGACATCAATCAGATGTTCCAAGGCTGAGGTCTTGCCTGACTACTTATTGACCTACTATTTTCTTTCTTACATTTTACATCCCCTCTGCTCTACCTAGGATTGTCTTCTCTCTATTCCTAAATATGTTACACTCATTCTCACCCAAATATGCTCATTAATGGTAGATCTTTTGCCTAAAATATCCCTCTGTATAAACTGTTTAACCTCCATGAGGTATTTCATATCTATATCAATTATTTACTGATTTCTGACTTCCCACAGCATTTATAATTCACAAATGTTATTCTGGGACTCAAGCACTGCCTTTTTGTTAAATTAGATTATAAGATTCCAGAAGAAAGAGGCAATTTCTTTAAATTCTTTCATGTTCCCCACAACGCCTATCAATATATGAAATAAAATTAGGTGTTAATTAAAGACCTAGTAAATTAAATTACCATGAAAATATCCTTTGGTCATTGGTCAACAAAATCAACAGTCAGAAAAGAAGCATGTTGTCATGGAAATAGTACAGGCTCTGGAGTCATAAAGACATGGGTTCAAATCCCAGCTCTACAACTTACTACCTGGGGCACTGAAATTGTCTTCCCTTTGCCATAGTTTCCATGGACGTAAAGTGAGAATATTTCACAAGATTATTACGAGAATTGAATGAAACAGCATATACAACCTTTATATGCTATTTTAGTTCGGGCTTCTATCACAAAGTACCATAAACATGGTGGCTTGCAAAATAAATTTATTTCTCACACTTCTTAAGAATGGCAAGTCCAAAATAAAGATGCCAGCAGGGTCAGGTTCTGGTGAGGGCTCTCTTCTGGGCTGCACACAGCTGACAACTTGTTGATCCCTCACATGGTGGAAAGAAGGCAAGAGAGCTCTCTTTTTATAATAAGGCACTAATGCCATTCATGAGGAGTCTACCTTCATGATCTAATTACCTCCCAAAGGCCTCGCATCCTAATGTCATCACACTGGGGTTAGGATTTTGGTGGTTGCATATGAATTTTGGGCATATGCAGGCCTTTAGTCCATTGCATATATCATAGTAAATAATAAGTATTCAATAAATTTTAGTTTTTTACTCAGTACTCATACCTAATTATTATAAATATAAAGTAGAGGCAGAAGAGTCATCTTCTTAGGCTAGCTGGCTACTATGGCAGTGACTTGAAGGGTAGAAATTTGATTAAGAAGTCAATGTTAGCCTCAGTTCTTCATAGCCAGTACAATAAGGATTTTTTTCCAGACCAGCACATAAAATGCCAATTTACAATAGAAGTAAGGATGATTTTTCAGATGAGAACATTCAAATAAGGTGGTTAGTATTATCAGCAGTGAATCTGTATGGGTCTGCAGCAACCTCAGTTCTTGCCTCCTCAAAAGAAAGAATTCCATCCAGGGGCATAAGGCAGAATGAGAGACTGAGGCAAGTTTTAGAGTGGGAGTGAAAGTTTATTAAAAAGTTTAGAACAGGAACCAAAGGAAGTAAAGTACACTTGGAAAAGGGCCAAGCGGATGACTTGATCTCTCAAGTGTGTGATTTGACTTTGATATGGGGTCTTGGCACGCTCCCAGGGTTGCATTACTTCTCCCCTGATTCTTCCCTTAGGGTGGGCTGTCCACATGTGCAGTGGCCTGCTAGCACTAGGGAGGGGCCTCATGCATAGTGTGTTTACCGAAGTTGTACACATGCTCACTTGTGGTATTTTTCCCTTACCAGTATGGTTCCTAAAGAAAGGTCATACATCAGTTAAACGCTACCATTTTGCCTTTTAGTGAGCATGGTTGAGCCCACTTGCCCAACTCCTGAGATCTTACTTGGAAGCTGCTGATTACCAGTTTCAGGTATTTCTACCTATTGGGAGACTGCCTTTCCCTGGTGCTGGCTGCAACCAATTATTATTTTAGAGAGACATCTTATAACTGCCTAACCACCATATGACGGTCACCTGACATTCCTGGTGGGTGGGGTGTGTCTCCTAACCTGCTCATGTCTGCCTGACTACCTACTGTAACAGTTAGTACATTATTTGCCTATGGAAAAACTGTGTGAAAAGCCAAATTATGATCAGTTTGCTGAACATGAAATCACAACAAGGAAATTTTATTTAGTGATTTTAATGTTATGTGACAATAGGCTATCATACAATTCCACCAGGGAGGTAATACATGCCAAAGTGAAGGGAAATTTGAAGTCAATGATCATGGCACCCTATGTACTGTACAGTTTTGAAGATACACAGCCAAATTGTTTTTGGACTCTGCTTTTCTGATTCCAGGGTTTGCCACATGTCAGCTACTTTTGAGAAAGGGTTTGAATGTGTCCCCAAAGTTCATGTGTTAAAAACTTAACCCCCAATGCAACAGTGTTGAGAGATGTGACCCTTAAGAGATGATTAGGTCATGAGGACTTTACCCTTTTGAATGGATAAATATCATTATTGCAGAAGTGGGTTTGTTATCATGAGAATGGGTTTGTTATAAAAACAAGTTTGGCTTTCTCTTTCTCTTGCATGCTATTCAACATATGATGCCATCCACCATGTTATGAGGCAGCAAGGAGGTCCTCACCAGGTGTGACCCCTTAATCTCTGACTTCCTAGCCTCCATAATCTTCAGCCAAATAAACTTCTATTTTTTAAAAATTACTCAGTCCATGTTATTCAGCTATGGCAGCATAAAACAGACTAAGTCTCCATTAGTAATGCCCTTAATCACTGTCTACTTTTCTATTGCTGCTTTGTGCCCTGAGATGCTAATTCCTGCAGATCACATTGTCTAGGCTCCCTTGCTTTTATGGGTTTTGTGTCCCCAGAAAGGATATGTTGAAGTCCTAAACCTTGGTACTTTTGAATGTGACCTCTAGGAAAATAACGTTTTTGCAGATGTAAAAAAGTGAAGATGAGGTCATTAGAGTGAGCCCTAATCTAATATGGCTGATGTATTTACAAGAAGACAAGCCCAGGCACAGTCTCACACCTGTAATCCCAGCACTTTGGGAGGCCGAGGCAGGCAGATCACAAGGTCAAGATATGGAGACCATCCTGGCCAACATGGTGAAACCCCATCTCTACTAAAAATACAAAATACAAAAATTGGCTGGGCGTGGTGGTGCATGCCTGTAGTACCAGCTACTCATGAGGCTGAGGCAGGAGAATCGCTTGAACCCAGAAGGTGGAGGTTGCAGTGAACCAAGATCACGCCACTGCACTCCAGCCTGGAGACAGAGCAAGACTCCATCTAAAAAAAAATAAAGAAAAGAAGACACAAAGAATGACACAGGAAGAAGATCATATGATGAAGGAGACAGAAATTAGAATGATAAAGCTGCAAGACAAGGAACGCCTCTGATTGCCAGTAACTAAACTAAGAGAAGGACGTCAGACAGATTGTCTTTTAGAGTCTTCATAAAGAGCATGGCCTTACTGACATCTCAGTTTCAGACTTCTAACCTCCAGAACTGTGAATGAAAAAATTTCTGTTGTTTGATGCCCCTCAGTTGTGGCACTTTCTCACAGCATCCTTAGGAAACTAATATACCAGTGCAATAAAGCACCTGCAGTAGTGGCTCAGAGATTTTTCCCAGTGAAAGAGGTAGTCCATAAGAATGCAGAGCTCGGAGGCTCTCCTCAAAGGAACTGCCTTTATTAAAACAGAGTATGGGAAAGTTCAAGCCTAGGAACACTCTTGGAAACAATGAGGATTTTGATAGTAAGCAATTAAAAGGAGGCTGCTTAGTTCCATGAAAGAGACAAGCTAAACTTCAGGCCATCCAGTTTACCAGAAGGAACAAGGGAGAGAGACAGCTAAAGAACTCAAAAACTAGTCTCAAAAACTATACTCAAAAATGTAAATGGTTCTGACTGTGGAACAATCTATGCCCTAGTATATTATTGAAAACAATAGAATAATATGTCTAAAATCAGTGAAGCCTAATATCTGGGTATGATATAATATGAGGCACACAGCTTAACAGAGAGATAAGGAAAAGAGACAATCAAAGAGAGTCCATTAAAACCGCTCTCATTACAAGGTTACTATGTCAGAAGTTTCACCCTGCAGGGAAAATGGACTTCACTGAAATCGCCTGGCAAAATTACTAAACAAAACAATAATAACAAAAATAGACCTGTAGAAAATGAAGGAGAATCACGTTCTGGGTTGCTGCAGCATATTACTTAAAATATGCACTTTCAATGGAGACTTCAAAGAAATAGAAAAGTGTGATCTATACACAGAAAATAAAGCAGGTTACAAAATTCTGTCAGAGGGCCAGATGTTGGATTTAAGAAAGACTTCAAGGCAACCATTATAAATATAAAATTTACTAAAGGAAACCGTGCTTGAAGAAATATGAAGTTATGATGACATCTCATTAAATAGATAATATTTCAAAAAAGATATGAAGTATATGAATAACCAAATAGAAATCATGAAATTGAAGGTACAATAACTGTTTTGAGAAATTCCTTAGAGAAATTCAATAGCAGATTTGAACAGGCAAATGAAAGAATTTGTGGAGATGGAGCAATAGAGATGATGCAATCTGAAGAACAGAAAGGAAAGAAGAATGAAAAAAAATTAACAGAGCTTCTGATAAATGTGGGGCACCATTAAGCATACCAACATACATACAATGAGAGATCCAGAAGGAGAAGAGAGAGAAAAAGGAACAGAATATTCAATGAAATAATGGCTGAAAACTTCCCAGATTTCTTGAAAAATATTATTTATCCATCCAAGAACCTCAGCAAACTCCAAGAGGATAAAATAAAAAAAATCCACACCCGGACGCATCATAATGAAACTGTCAAAAGGCAAAGCCAATGAATCATGAAGAAACAAGTTGAGAAAGGACTCATGACATAGGTTACCTTAATAACAGCTGACTTATCACAAACAATGGAAATCAGAGGGCAGTGAGATGATATATTCAATGTGCTGAATAAAGACAAAATAAAGACTTTTCCAGATAAGCAAAAACTGAGAGAATTCAATGTTATCAGATCCGCCTTTCAAGAAATACATTTTTACAAAGTTCTCTAGGCTAAAAGTAAGTGATCCCAGATGGTAATTTGAATTTGCATGAATAAACAAAGAATACCAATAAAAATAATAATGTAATTATGAAAGAAAGTGTGAATGGACAGTTTTACCCCTTTCTTTTAAATAATTTAAAAAGCAATTTGATAAACTAATATGTATGTTGCGGGTCTTTAACATAGAGAAATACAATTTTTGACAATAACAGTATAGAGGAGGAGGTAGGTGGGAGCAAAGTTTTATTGAAATAAGGAAATGACACCAGATAGTAACTTAAATTCACAGGAACAAATGAAAAGAATTACAAATGATAAATCAAAAGATTAACATAACACACTCTATAATTATATACTGTGTCCCCTTTTTTTCTCAGCTTCTTTGAGACACTTACTTAAAGTAATTATAAGGAAGTATTATAGAGATTATAATATATGTAGCTGTAATATGCATCACAAAATAGCACTAAAAGGAGAAAAAGGACTGGAGCTAATCAGAAGCAATGTTTTTATATGCTACTGGAATTAACTTAGTATAAATCTGAAATAGATTCAAGGTTGTATATTACAAACTTTAGAGAAATCATTTAAAAATCTCAAAAATACAGTAAAAAAGATAATTTGAAAAATTAAAATGTTACACTAGAAATATTTATTTAATGCAAGGAAAATAATACAGAAGGACTAGAAGAACAAAAAAGACATTAGACATATAAAAAACAAAAAGTAGTAAAGTGTCAGACATATAACTATATATTGATTATGTAAATATATAATAGCATTCAATATGAACAGACAAAATATTCCAATCAAAATGCAGAGATTGTCAGACTGGATAAGTAAATCACTTCCAATTATATGTCATCTATAGAAGACCCACTTTAGGTAAAAGTTACAAATAGGTTGAAAGTAAAAGGATTGAAAACATCAAGCAAACAGCAACCACAAGAAACCAGGAGTGTCTATACTAGTATCAGAAGAAACAGACTTTAAAACAAACAAAAAACAAGTTACTAAAGAGAGAGGGGAACATTTTATAGTGATAAAAGGATAATGACAAAAGGGTCAATCTATCAAGGATAAATAACAATTATAAATATATATGACCCAATATGCACCATAAATGCACCACAGAGCCCTAAAATACATGAAGCAAAACCAGAGAAAAAATGGAAAGAAGAAGTAAAAATTTCAATAATAGTAGTGGGGTATTTTAAAACCCTACTTTTAATAATGGATAGAATAACTAGACAGATGAGCAACAAAAAAATAGAAGACTAGAACAACAGTATATATCAACTAGACCTAACAGACATCTATAAAACATTCTACCCAACTATAATAAACACATGCAACATTCTCTACAATAGGCCATACACTAGTCTGTAACACAAGCCTTAATACATGCAAAAGGATGAAAAGAATTGAAATCATACAAAGTATGTTCTCCAGCCACAAAGGGTGAAATTAGAAAACAATAACAAAGAAATTTGAGAAATTCACAAATATGTGGAAATTAAACAACACACTTCTAAATAACCAATAAGTCAAAAAAGAAATCACAATAGAGTTAAAGAAGGCTGTCACTCAGTCATAAGATTCTATTTATATGAAATGTCCAGAATAGCAACATCTATAAAGATAGAAACAGATTAATGGTTGCTTCAGGGGTAATAAGGGTATTTGTGGGGAAGTGGGGGCGACGCCAATATTTAGAAAACATTGTAGTGGAATATGCATGCATGGTTGTACAACTCTGTGAATACAGTAAATACCATTGTATTGTTGACTTTAAATGGGTGAATTTTATGTTATTTAAATTATGTTTCAATAAAGTTTTATTTTAAGATATCAGGTAATCTCTTGCTGATTCTGTTAGTGGATTTTCAAGTCATAGTTTGTCAAATACTAGGGTTATATAAGGGTTAGCATGAAGAAAAAGGAAGAGGATAGATAAGTAAGATTCCTGACTCCCACTTTCCATTTCAGAGGAACTCCGCTTTTACTTATTTTATGTATTGGTATTCTAGGTAAGATTTTGTTTGTTTTTAAAGTATCTAATTGCTTTAAAAAAGTTTGACATCCACCGGCTTATAGGATAAATTTCAAACCTTGAGTATGATACATAAAATCTTTTACTATCTGTGTCAACTTAATATTACAGTCTCATTTGTTTCCACTTCTTCCATGTGACTTCAGCCATGCCAAAGTACTCACTGACATTAGCTGAGATCTAGATTCTCTTCTCTTTCCGATGTCTGAACAAAATCAGGGTTTTGTTAGTGTACAAAACCAGGACATCAGAGGGAAGTGGAGATTGCCTTTCGGGGTAAGCAACAAGCAGTACTTGACATAATATGTAAACAAACAAACAAAAAAGAATGGGATAGAAAGTTAAAAATACACATACACACAAACACAAACAATCAATTCTTGTTATTCATGGTAGTTGTGTTCTATAAAATCATCATGAACACTGAATTAGCAAATATTAAACTATTGCTCCTTGGGAAAATAAAAGGCTAGGCTCTTGCAAGCTTCTGGTCACAATTTCACCCATCAATCAATATGCAATCTTGTTTCACATGTGTTTCTGTTTAAAGATATCTTATTTAATATATATTTTCAATTCATTAACATTGAACTCACAGCTGTCAAGAAAATATAACTCATGCCTAAACAAAACTTGTCTAACATTCATATTTTCTCCATAAGGCACATTGCAGCCTTTTTCACTAAGGAACACTAGATAACACTTCAGCCCAGTGCTTGGGAGTCTTTTAAACAGTGAAATCACTAACAAAATAGCACAAAAACATTAAAAAAATGGCATTAAATAGACTTGAAAAGCACATTTGTTTACAGATGAGAGCTGAAGCAAGAATACACAATATCACCTTATTCAGCTTCAGCTGGGGACATGCACATAGGGTGACTCAAAATTTTCACTGTTCTGTGCATGTTCACAATGACTAAGAAAACACTGTAAGTATTGACTATGAGGTTACTAATAAGTTTTAGCTAATAGGTGAATTTGCAAATATGAAATCCATGAATAATGAGGATCAACTGTAAATTTTTCTTATTTCCTTTTTAAACCACATTTATTTCCTCAATAGATTATGGCATTGACTACCACACCACTTTCCTGCTCCTTGCAACAGCATGAATACGTTTCCAGTTTTTCTTGGAGTTGGGCATGGTTTTGTGATTGGCTTTTTGCCAAAGGAATGGACTTAGAGGTAACGTGCACCCTTTCCAGACCTGATGCATAAAGCCCTCCCACATAAGAGCCTCTGTGCTGTTTCCCCCTTTTCACTGCCTAGGATGAAGACAACCCACAGGGAAATCTTGGGAGAGTCCTATGTTGAATTTGCCAGAGCCACAGGATGGAAGAAACCATGGAAAAGAAACCATTATCCCTAAACCATCATCATTTGGAGGTGAGTTGCCCAACATGAGGAAGAAATACATTTTTGTGTTAAACCATTGAGACTTGGAGATTTATTTGTAAATAGCAGCTAGAGTTGCCTAAATAATACACTAAACAACTACCATTCCAGTTGGTATAAAAGGACATCTATCATACTTTGGATATATCTCTATTGCCTAATTCTCTGGAGGATGTACGTTAATTTTCTGATGGGGTATCACTTTACTCACCTATCTCTGGTCAGCTTTAGCATCAATGTCAAAATAATAACAAAGAAGGCTGGGTTACTGACTACACAGTCAACATGTTCCTCCATGCAAAGATTCATAGTGTTGTTAATTACTTTCTAAATTGCACTAGAAAACTTAGTTTCTGGATTATTTTATTAATTCATAGGCATGTATGGAACTGTTAGGGATATATGGTTATTTCTCTATCTGTTACAGTAGATAGATAGTTTGGCCTGAAAGAGACTCCACAGGGAAACCCAAGCTGAGTTCAATAGGTCAAGCTACATCAAATGCATGTAAACCCAGGAAATGAAGGGAAAAGTTACACATTTTAACTCTCATAACATTTCTGGAATGTCCTTAGCTTCTGGCTTGGTATTCTCCTTTTACTTAATCTCCTCTCTCTTTCAGCATTCTCTTCACAGAAAGTGTAATTTAAGAACCTGTTGGAAACTAGCAAATTAAAATAGCTCCAAAAATGTTTTTTCCCCTGCAAGGTTAGCACTTTGGGGGAAAGAATTAAAGTTACCCTGAAGGCTTCCTTCATGGGAGTGCTCTGCGTTCCAGACTAGTTACTCAACCTTTGGTCATGGACTGAGAGCCTCCCTGTCTCTTGGCCAGCTTTCAGCTCTCAGGACAGTTTTTCTTGCATCCACAAACATTTACTGAGAAATTGTGTTTCAAGCCCCATCTTAGGTACTACACTGAGAATTCAAAGGTGACAAAATCTCTCTGTTCTGAAGAACTAGATACCTGAATAATATATTGGACAATGCAATCAGTACTAAAATAGAAATGTGTACAGAATTCTATCAGAGCAGAGAAGAAAGAGCGATAAATTCTGTGCAGGTGAGAGCAGTGAAATAAGGGTAGGTAAGGCTCCACAGTGAAGGAGACATTTAAGCCAGCCCTTAGGGTTTATGGGATTTTGACATGTAGAAGCAGGAGAAGGGTTCTGAGTGGAGGCTGTAGTCTCTACAAAGGCCCTAGAGATATGAAAAAAAAAATCCACCATAATGTGTTCAAGGAATGGTGAGAGGAGTTCAGAATAATCAGAGTATTGTAGGAGGCATGAAGGGGAAAACTAGAGATAAAATTTTAAAAGGTAGAAATGAGCCTGCCAAAAAGCCCTCTGACGTAACTTGTACAGTGGCGGGTGGGGAGGACAGGATGCAATTTATCATCCCTTACTGCTTTTTGAGGAGGAAGGAATCAGTAATTTAAAGGGTCTTATGTTTTTTCCTAAATAAGGTGATAAGTGTGGGTATGCATGTTTAGTATATCTGGTCTATTACAAGATATATAAGAAAGTTGATATAGGTACAGGACATAGAAGCTGGGAAGATTTAGGGCCTTCATGCTGGAAAAGTTTTTTTTTTAAAGTCTTCAAATGGCCACACAGTTGAAAGAAGACTTTGGAAGAGAATGAAAATGTGTGATGAAGATGTATTGAGCCGTTTGCTATATGGTGAATGTTGTCTGCCACTCCTATGAAATTGTAGATCACTTCTACATGGCTTGTTAATGTGTTGGTATGATGGGACTATTTACTGAAGAAATCAAAGAGGTGCTCAGTTCATCTATTGTTCAAATCTCATACTGGATGAAAATAGAAGCCATTCACATGGAAATTACATAGTTAGGCCAAATTTTATGTTGATCCTGCAAGCAACCAGAACCATTGATTTTACGTGGCTACGTAATATTACATTGGATTTTTAGGCCTAATAACTCTGGATTAAAGCATGTTAACAAGTAATGGTATAGCAGAGATTATAAAATGCTCATCAACGTTCACAACTTTTTTTCTTATCCTCACAGCTAAAGCTACATTTTCCAGACTTCCTTACGTGTACATGTCATCATATGATTGAATTCAAACCAATGAAATGTTAGCAGAAATGAAGATACCACTATCCAGTCTAGTCTATTAAAAACATATTTCACTCTCTTCCATGCTCTTTCTCTTTTATAGCTGGCTGGGATGGAGAAGATCCACAGTGCCATGCTGGAAGCTAAATGTAAAAAACAAAAGCCTCCATCAGTGTGGGTCCCTGAATGACTGTGTGGAAGGGGGCTCCCCACCCACCTATTTATAATAGTGTGGCAATGTGATCAAGAAGTAATTTGTACCAGATGCTCCTCAACTTACAATGGGTTAGAAAACTTTCAACTTACAATATTTTCAACTAACAATGGGTTTGTCTGAACATAACCCAATGGTAGATTAAGGCGTATACTGAATACATATCACTTTTGCACCATCGTAAAGTTGAACAATAGAGTGTTCATTAGATAAGGTACATTATATTATATAATGAATTCCAAGCATGGAAAGAGATTTATGCCATATCTTTGAATGAAGCAAATAATTTCAAAACAATATTACAATAGGATCTAATTTTATTTTATTTATTTATTTATTTATTTATTTATTATTATTTTTGAGATGGAGTCTCGCTCTGTCACCAGGCTAGAGTGCGGTGGCAGGATCTCAGCTCACTGCAACCTCTGCCTCCCGGGTTAAAGCAATTCTCCTGCCTCAGCCTCCCGAGTAGCTGGGACTATAGGTGCATGCCACTATGCCTGGCTAATTTTTGTATTTTTAGTAGAGACAGGGTTTCACCACGTTGGCCAGGATGGTCTCAATCTCTTGACCTCATGAGCCACCCGCCTCGGCCTCCCAAAGTGCTAGGATTACAGAGGTGTGAGCCACTGCTCCAGTCCTGATCTAATTTTTAAAAATTATCTTTCTCTTAAAAATCAGAAGCATATAAACTAAAATACTGAGAATTATAATTTCCAGAAGATGGAAATATAGATGGTTCAAATTTTCTTATTTTGCCTATCAAATTTTCAAATATGCTACAGTGAACTTACATTTTTGTGGTCTTAGAAATAGACTGAATGTAATTTTTAAATAGAAATTTTCAGAGGAATGGGTCAGTCACAGACACTTGAAAGAGTCTGAAAGATCACTTTGCCAATCATTTTGAGTCATGGAAGAAGGTTATCATCTCTAAAAATGACAAGGAATAACACTTGCCTGGAAACATAAATACTGACGTAATAAGTAAAATCATATTATTTAAGAATCAAAATTTCTACTTAATTGACTAGCTGATTAAAAGCTAGGTGTTGATGAAATTGATGAGGTGAAGTAATTCCCTTACTAAGGCAAAATTAGCATACTGACTATGATGTTAGAAAAAATACTTCAGAAAACAGGGGATTCCCAGAGTACTTTTATATTTAAAATTACATAAATACATAACCTTGCCTGATTGCATCTATTAATGTTGGTCCTCGCTGTCCATCCCCAGAAAAAAAGGCCAAAGTCTGCCGAAATCAATTCAGTATTGTCACACTGTTACTCAAATGTGTAACAAATAATATTTGTAAATATCCATTATACCATATATTCATATGTGTTTTATAAATTATATACACATTTCGTATCCCCCAAAGCAATTTGTATTTTAAGGTTAGAAGTATAAAGAAGAATAAAAAGAATAACAGATTTCAATCAGTGCTTTGCTCCAATATCATACATATCTATAAATATTTATTGACTATTCTCTGTAGATAAAATACCTTACAGAGAAACACCTAGTCTTTGATTGAGTCTTTTGTGTGAGATAAAACTTGGCCTTTACTCTTCTGGGCAAACCTCTATCACTGCATCTTACTGCAATTATTTTGTGTTTCCTCTCCTAGACTATAAGCCTTTTAAGTCATATTCATGTTTGTCTTCTAATACTTAGCAGAGTACCTTCCCCATAGTAAGTATAAAATTAATGTTTTTTGAATGCTGAATATTTTGAGAAACTGATCAATGTTTTCTTAGAAATTGTTATTAAATTAACAATTAATTGTAATTTATTTTTTAATGAATTGCAATATGTTCCAAAAACTAGCTGAGATATAACAACAAAAGTCAACAGAAAAGCTGCTAACAACATAGACAAAGGAACATTAATAGAATTTCTCTTTCTGTTATTTTGCAAAATTTTGTTTCTTTCCAGACCTCAGTACATAGAAAGCTATTTCAACTTTCAGACTCTCTTGTCCATGCTAGATGGGTTGTGTTCTCTCCTACAGTGTTGAATTTCAGACCTGAAGTAAAAAGCATCACACTCTTTCTAAACTACTCATTAAAAGATTTCCTCATAGGTTCATTTTCCAAAATAGGACAGTCAAAGCTGTTTTTTTAATCAACTCCATAAGGTCTCCTTCCTTTATAATCCATATCTTGCCTAGAGAAGGATCATTGACTAGGTAGGCTACCACTTTTCTATGAGAATCCAAACTTCTTTTGGAATCACGTGAATTTAGCATGGTAAAAAGTTCAAATATATCTGAAGTTAGAATGATGATGATCAACTATAGCTAAGGGAGATAGGAGCCACTTCTCTCCTGCCCAAATTCTACCTCAGTTTTAGTTAAAGATCTTGATTCTTTTTCAAGGGAAGTTTCTTTAGCCATTTTAAATAATTTGGGCTTCAGTTTGTTGAATGAGCTTTAGAGACTTTTTGAAGGACAAATTTTAATAAATAAAGAAATGATCAGACCTAATTATTCAATCTATGGAAAATATTAAAGGGAAGGCCAATGGTACCAAATATGCAGGTTTGTTCCTGGCAGGCTGAACTTCTTCAAAGTCAAATCATGTTTTAAATCAGTTGTAATTGAGTTCTTACTGATCTCTGCCTCACAGAACCAAGGGATAAATTTTTCAAATTCCTTTGTGGAAAACCCAAGTATATACCATAATATTCAAGTGTTTTCTCCATAAAAATAAAGTTTGCAATATGAGTGAATTCACTATCAACAGCCTGCTCTGATAAAAATCAGATGAAAACCTCTAACATACTTTTGTGACTCCTCTTGTGGCAATTTGAGATTTCAGGGGGAAACATTCTCCAAAACTAACAGAAAACATAACTCCAGTAATCTACAAAAAATAATTTTTCTTATCTGTATTTTATCTGACACACTCCTAGGTGACAGAGAATTCACTTCCTTATATAATCACAGGGAAAGCTGATTCTTCTCCTTTAAGAAGAGGTGGCACTTATATCTGATAAACCTGAATTAAGATTGTAACCCTAGATGCATAGATTAAATAAGATCTATTAGAATCATTTTGATTTTGAAAATGTATTCCTGTTCTTACTTCATATACATTCTCTAGCAGTGTTTTTAAAAAAAAAAAAAATCAAATGGATTGCCTGCTATAATAAGTGAATTTTTAACATAGGTTATGTTATGTTGAAGGATAGCTGCTTTCTGTTTGGTACAGAATGAAGCATAAGGAAGGAGATGACAAGTATGCTCTTTCCCATGAAGTAGTCTACTGTGGAACATGGCTGTCCTCCAAATTATTTAAGGAAAAAAAAACCCCTAATGAGCTAACACCAGGGAACAGCTGTTTCCACGGCAATTGAGCTATCAGAAAACCTGAAGAACAGAGATTCTTTCTCTAGCTGGTTTATGTAGTTTCCATCTTTAACTCCTTACTACTGGCAGTCAGAATCAGCAAGAGCTCAAGCTAAGTAAATGTTTACTTTCCAAACACCAGAATAAATCATGGTTTGATTATCATTTCATTAAAAGATGATCATTAATCCCCTGAGAAAGGTGAGAAAAAAAGGCAAGAAGAGAAAGACATTTATGAAGAGCTTGGGATGGAGGGGACAATGAAGATTAAAAAAATACAACATGACTTCCCAGTTGTGCTTAATGAATGTGTACTCACTGCCAACTATTTAGTGAACACCAAGATACAAACGATAGCTCCTCTAGATCTGAAGTAATTTAGATTCTGCCACAGAGGGCCATTAGTAAAGAAAAAATTCCTACATACCCTTGTAAAAATCTAGGATAGTGATACACTCAGGGCCTGAGGGACATTGAAGAGGGATGTTAATCCCATTTGTAAGGGGACTGGGAGTTGCCAGAGAAGTGAAGCCTATGCAGGTTTTAGAGGCTGAGTCAGAGCTGCGTAAGTCAATGAGAATGGAAAGGGCACTGTAGGGGATCAGGGTAGGCAGAAGAAAAGGGGAAGCAGAAAGGTTTGTATGAGAACTCCAAGCAGTGAGTTTTGCTGAAACAGTTATCATTGTATTGAGAGTTAAATAAAGTAGTTAGAGATAAGATAGGACACAAAATAAAGGGGACTATGACATGGGAATATCTGTTACCTTTCTTGATAGTGGTAATTGAAATATACAGAATGACAATGATAACTAGGGCCAGCTCTTGTTAAGTACTATCAGGCACAGAAATATTACTTTATATAGTATAATCTAATTTAATTTTTACTTAACCTATGAAATAGATTCTATGATTCTCCTTTGTGATATAGTTATTTGGCTGACCCAACAGCCTTTGAGATTCCCTTTGGGAGAGCTAAATATTTGTTTTCCTTTACTCCTTAGCTAGGAGTGGCCATGTCACACAATTCTAGCCAATGAGGCATAAGAAATCTCGGTTCCTAAGGAAGATGTTGCTTTTCTGACTAAAATAAGACAGCAATGATTATTACTGTCACTTCTATCTTCTTCTTGCCTTGAACAAAACGAAATGTCTGGAGTCGCAGCAATCAATTTGTTACCATGAGGTAAAAGAATTAGGGAATGGCCTAGAGAAAGGCAGAAAAGCTGACCCTGAAATCTTCAAGTTACTGCACCAAAATCAGCAGCTGCTTACCATTGTATTTCTTAGTGGGGGGAAAAATAAGCCCATTGACAATTGGAAGTTTTGTTATGTACAGCTATGAATGTTCCCAATAAATATTCCTGTTTTGTAGAAGATAAAAATGAGGTGTAGAGTTCTTAACAACTTGCTCAAAAGCATGCTGTTACCAAGTGATAGAGTCAGGGTTCCAAATCAAGTTTGATTCAAAGCTTGGGCTCTTCTCTGGACTGGATAGATTCACAGATGAATTCTACCAAACATATAAAGAAGAGTTGTTACTGATCCTACTGAAACTATTCAAAAAATTGAGGAGGAGGGACTCCTCCCTAACTCATCCTATGAAGCCAGTATCGCTTTGATACCAAAATATGGCAAAGACACAACAAAAAAAAGAAAACTACAGGCCAATATCCCTGATTAGCATAGATACAAAACTCCTCAACAAAATCCTGGCAAACTGAATCCAGCAGCACGCCAAAAATCTAATTCACCATGACCAAGTAGGCTTCATTCCTGGGATGCAGGGCTGGTTCAACATATACAAATCAATAAATGTGATTCACCCCATAAACAGAACTAGAAACAAAAACCACATGATCATCTCAATAGATACAGAACAATATTTTGATAAAATCCAACATTCCTTCATAATAAAAGCCCTCAACAAACTAGGCATCAAAGGAACATCCCTCAAAATGATAAGAGCCATCTGTGACAAGCCCAGGCCCAACATCATACTGAGCAGGTAAAAGCTAAAAGCAGTCCACTTAAGAACTGGAATAAGATGAGGATGCCCACTCTAATCATCCCCATTCAAAACAGGATTGGAAATCCTAGCCAGAACAGTTAGGCAAAAGAAAGAAATAACAGATATCCAAATAGGAGAAGAAGTCAAATTATCTTTCTTTGCTGATGATATCATTCTCTACCTAGAAAACCCTAAAGATTCTGCCAAAAGGCTCTTGGAACTGATAAACAACTTCAGTAAATGTTCAAGATCCAAAATCAATGTGTGAAAATCAGTAGCATTTCTACACATCAATAATGTCCAAGCTGAGAGCCAAATGAAGAATACAATCCCACTTACAACAGACACACACATGCAGACACACACACACACACACACACACACACACGGAATACATCTAACCAAGGAGGTGAAAGATCTCTAGAAGGAGAACTACAAAACATTGCTGAACATATGAGTACATGTTTCTTTTCGGTATAATAATCTATATTCCTTTGGGTATATACCCGGTAATGGGATTGCTGAGTCAAATGCTAAGTTCTTTGATAAATCTCCAAAATGCTTTCCACAGTGGCTGAACTAATTTACATTCCCACCAACGGTGCATAAATGTTCCCTTTACTCCTCAACCTCACCAGCATCTGTTGTTTTTTTGCCTTTCTAATAATAGCCATTCTAACTGATGTGAGACGGTATCTCAATTGTGGTTTTGATATGCATTTCTCTGGTGATTAGTAGTGATGAGCATTTTTTCATGTTTGTTGTCTGCATGGATGTCTTCTTGGGAGAAGTGTCTGATCATGTCATTTGCCCATTTTTTAATGGGGCTGTTTGTTTTTTGTTTCTTGAATTAAGTTTCTTATAGATTCCGGACATTAGACTTCTATGAGATGCACAGTTTGTGAATATTTTCTCCCATTCTTTAAGTTTTCTGTTTACTCTGTTGATAGTTTCTTTCGCTGTGCAGAAGCTCTTTAGTTTAGCTAGGTCCCACTTGTCAAATTTTGTTTTTGTTGTAATTGCTTTTGGGGACTTAGCAATACATTCTTCTCCATGGCCAATGTCCAGAATGGTATTTCCTAGGTTTTTCTTCTAGAATTTTTATAGTTTG
This sequence comes from Pongo abelii, assembly GCF_028885655.2. Lineage (NCBI taxonomy): Eukaryota > Metazoa > Chordata > Mammalia > Primates > Hominidae > Pongo > Pongo abelii. The sequence continues at coordinate 33,723,843 of NC_071989.2, forward strand.
AGGTCTTATATTTAAATTCTTCCTCCATCTTAAGTTAATTTTTGTGTATGGTGAAAGGGAAGGGTCCAGTTTCATTCTTCTTCATATGGCTAGTGAGCTATCCCAGTACATTTATTGAATAGGGAATCCTTTCCTCATTACTTGCTATTATTGACTTTGTCAAAAATCAGATGGTTGGCCAGGCATGGTGGCTCATGCCTGTAATCCCAGCACTTTGGGAGGCCAAGGCGAGTGGATCACCTGAGGTCAGGAGTTCAAGACCAGCCTGACCAATATGGCAAGGCCCCATCTCTACTAACAACACAAAAAAAAATTAGCCAGGTGTGGTGGTGTGCACCTGTAATCCTAGCTACTCGGGAGGCTGAGGCAGGGAAAATCACTTGAACCCGGGAGGTAGAGTTTGCAATGAGCCAAGATCACACTACTGCACTCCAGCCTGGGCCACAGCACGAGACTCCATCACAAAAAAAAAAAAAAAAAAAAAAAAAAATCAGATGGTTACAGGTGTGTGGCTTTATTTTCTGTTTCCTTGGTCTATGTGTAAGTTTTCTACCATACCATGATGTTTTAATTACTGTAGCCTTCTAGTATAATTTGAAATCAGGTAGTGTGAAGCCTCTGGCTTTGTTCTTTTTGCTTAGTATTGCTTTGGCTATTTGGGCTCTTTTTTCGTTCCATATGAATTTTACAATAGTTTTTCTAACTCCATGAAGAATGACGTTGTCGTTGCGCCATTCACAATACCAAAGATATGTAATCAATCTAGGATTAGATAAAGAAAATGTTATATATATATACCATGGAATACTACATAGCCATAGGAAAGAATGAAATCCTGTCCTTTGCAGCAACATGGATGGAGCTGGAGGCCATAATTATAAATGAATTAATGCAGGAAGAGAAAACCAAATACCATATGTTCTCACTTATAAGTGGGAGCTAAACATTGAGTACACATGGATATAAAGATGGGAACAATAGACACTGGGGATGGCTATAGAAGGAAGGGTGAGAGGGAAGCAAGGATTGAAAAACTATCAGCTACAATGCTCACGCTCACTACCTGGGTGATGGGATCATTCATACATGAAACCTTAGTGACACACAATTTGCCTATATAACAAACATGCACATGTAGCCCCTGAAACAAAAATAAAAGTTGACGGGCCAGGCGCGGTGACACACGCCTGTAATCTCAGCACTTTGGTAGGCTGAGGCAGGCAGATCACGAGGTCAGGAGATCGAGACCATCCTGGCTAACACGGTGAAACCCTGTCTCTACTAAAAGTACAAAAAATTAGCCAGGCGTGGTGGTGGGCGCCTGTAGTCCCAGCTATTAGGGAGGCTGAGGCAGGAGAATGGCGTGAACCCGGGAGGCAGAGCTTGCAGTGAGCCGAGATCGCGCCACTGCACTCCAGCCTGGGCGACAGAGAGAGACTCCGTCTCAAAAAAGAAAAAAAAAAAAAAAGTTGACAATGAAAAAAAAAGCTTGAGCTCTTAAACATCTCAACATACTGGTAGTGTTTCCTCACTCTTCTTGCATGAAAAGGGGCAAAGTAGAAGGTAAATCCATTCTTATGTTAAAGAAAAAGAATCTTCATGGTAAAGAAAAGGAAAATTTAGTAATAGAAAAGCTGAAAACTCAAATTATTAATAACCTGACTGTTTTTGTCCCTAATGAAAGAGAAAATGAGAAAAGATAGAATAAAAGAATCTCTCCCCCTTCATGGGGTGCCCTCTCTCATCTATTCAGAGCTTTTCTACCAGGCTTCCCTCCCATCTCCTCTCTATGAGATGTATAAGACTAATAGCTTAAGGTACTGCTCGTGGGGAAATAAAAAATTTAGTGAGCATGTTGACAATGTCTACATTTATGATCCAAAACTACAAATTGATGCTTAAATTGCGGATTCATTCAAACATTTACTGAATTCTTTTTTACAGTGCTAGCAGATAAAGGAAATTGGTTTTAAAAAAACAACAGAAATTTCCTGTCATCTCACATTACACCAAACACACACACACACACACACACACACACACACAGTTATTTACCCTACCACTTCTGCGGTAAATTGACTGTAGCTTGCTGCTCCAACTCCTCCGTGCAATGCAAGTAGCTGTAATCCACATACTATTGCACAGCATTGTGATACAATGAAGTATAGTATGATGGTTAAGAGTGCAGCATTAGTGTCAGGTTGTCTGAATCAGAATCTCTACAACTTACCTACTATATAACCTTGAGAAAGTAACTTAATCTCTCTGTGCTTCAGTTGCCACATCTCTAAAATGTGGGATAAGAACAGTACCTGTCTCATAAGTTTGTTGGGGTGGGTTAAGAGACGGCCCATTCAAAGAACTTAGATGCCTGATATACAATAGGCACTCAGTAAGTATTAGCTAATTTAATTTCATTTGTCTTTGGAATCACTACTCTTCATTTCATCTTCCAAATCCTTTTCCCCTTCATACATCTGGTACTCAAGTGATTTAACCTTTTCAAAAATCTCTATCAACAACATTTGATTTTATAATGCATTTCAAATACAGTGTATTAAGTATATGTGCTCCCTCACCTAGGGGAATTTGTACCTTAAATTTTATCTGTAATTGTAGAATGAGTTGTCTACCAGTATACCAATAAATACTTAGAAAACTATATTGCTTGTCAGGAAGCCTGTGTAGCATTCTTAAAATCACAATAGGTTGGCTATTTTCTAATTAGAGGTAAGTAAAGCTCCAGGTTGAGCCATTATTTGAGATTTGGTAATTCACACTATAATGTAAGAGACTACTTTACTGTGGCATCATCTCTGTTACTCTAACATTGCTACCTACAGTCCACTTTTGTAAGATGTGCCTTTCCCTACTCTGCTCATAGATTTTTTTCTTTACTTGTTTTTCCAGAGTAACAACAACAACAACAACAACAACAAAAAGATAAAAGGTGAGCAGCTACATAGGATGAAAACTGCCTTACCTTTATAAATTCCAGTAACAACAAAAGACAGTGTCTCATTCAACAAACTTGGCAAGTGCCTGAGCAAATACCAGGGATGTTTTAACAAATATATTCTTTAGGTTTCCCATACTCAACTCTGTCTCACCACAAGGAAAACCCCATTCTTCAGGAAAAAGGTGCCCATCGCATCTTCAAAGAATATGTAAATACTGTTTTGGAACCATCAAGTTTAAGGTAACCTATGTAACATACACAGATGACACACTTTTCACACGGAGTGCCAACTGTATTTCAATTTAAGTCTTTTCAGAAGTACGTTAGAAGGGATCCAAATGTATTTCATCAAAACTGTATATAAAAATTAAACTGAATAGTCTTCCATAAAAGAAAAAATTTTCATAAAAATAGAAAAGATCATGCCTCTTTAGTACAAAAGAATTGATATAATTATTGTTTAATAAAATCTTGTCTTTCCTCATTAGCTTTGACTTTAATAAACAAAACTCACTTTTAAGGATATAGCTCTGTTGCAGCTTGGCTATGTAACTGCAATTTGAAAACTGTCTTAAATATCAGTTTTAAGTCTATATGCAATATTACAGATAACTTATTTATTTATAAGAAGAAAATTATTCTAAACATCAATAAAAGAATGACCTTATATGAAAAGGAGGATGATCATAGTAATTCAGTAAATCATTATTCTAGAAAGAGTAAGATTTACTCCTTAAAACCCTCTTGAGAGTCTTATTACCACAAATTATTTTTGGGCTTTTTTGTTTGTTTGTTTTTTGAGACAGAGTCTCGTTCTGTCGCCCAAGCTGGAGTGCAATGGCACCATCTCCGCTCACTGCAACCTCTGCCTCCCGGGTTTAAACGACTCTCCTGCCTCAGACTCCCGAGTAGCTGGGATATCAGGCGCCCACCACCACGCCCGGCTAATTTTGTTGTATTTTTAGTAGAGATAGTGTTTCACCATGTTGGTCAGGCTGGTTTTGAACTCCTGACCTCAGACAATCTGCCCGCCTTGGCCTCCCAAAGTGCTAGGATTATAGGCATGAGCCACCGTGCTGGGCCTATTTTTGTTATTTTTTCAAAGTGCACTTAAATAGTTCTGTGTGGCCCACAGGATTGAAAAAAAAACCACTTTATTTTCATTGTTATTATTTTGATTGGAAAATAAAATTATACATATTTGTAATGTCCAATGTGATTTTTCGATGTATGCCTTGTGAGATGATTAAATCAAGCTCATTAACATAATCCCTCACCTCTTATATGTATCACTTTTTGTGATAAGAACTTTTAAAATCTGTCTTCACAATTTTCATGTATACATTATCATTTACTATAGTCACCACAATACATTTTCACAGTGCTGTTGCTGTTTCTCAAGCCACCCTTTTCTCCATTCATCCTCTCTGGCACTTAAAACTTCAGTCATGCTCAACAACTTGCAGTTCCCTAAACAGGCCATAACTCCGGACTTTTGTTCAAGACTTTTATTCTGCCTAGAATTTGTATTCTCTTTTTGACCATCAGGGTAACTTGTATTTATCTTACATATTTCAATTAAAACACTATCTCCTCAATGTAAAACTCCTGCCAGTGGAATGGGCTCCTCTTACTCCTTAGAGTCTTATTGCATTTTTGTCTATCATTTTATTACAATGGTTCTGCTACTGTATTATCATTGTTGTTTCCATGCATGTCTTCCAACTAGACTGTAAATAATCCTAGTATCAAGGCCATGCCTGTCCAGCTTTATTATTCTCTAATACCTGGTATAATATCTCACATATATTAGGCCTGTAACTTATTAAATGAATGAACCTTTAGAGGTCTTATCAACCATTTTGGTTATATATCAACTGTGTTTATTATACAAGAATCATGAAAGGTCTGAGATTCTATCCTACTTCCAAGGTAATAATTTAGCCCAAAGCAGTCTCGTAGATGCTGGCAAAAGAAAGCACAACACTAGGGTAGAGTAAAAGGACAGACTGTTATAGCAGTAACAATAGCCAGAGTACCAGCATAATTTACAATATTTCCCCCTGCTCCAGGTCCCACAAAGGCAACACAAATTGGCCCAGATGGATGCCTGGACATACAGTGGGTTACACTACAGGAGATAAAACCTGAGCTTAGGGAACCCAAATCTTTTATAAGGGACAGTAAGCATAGCTTACCTTTGCTTTAGAGTGGGACACTCTATCTTTCCAGGTATATTCACTATATCAATATCTTTAAAGAGATAGTCCAGAAAAAGAAAAGTTAGTTATTCTGCTTGCAAGATACACAGAAACATAAGATACTCAAGAAAAATTATCCCTCAGCAACATTCATGAAAAAGAAGGATGCACATCTACGGACAAAATTTATTTAACCCCACTTAAATTTTCAGAGGGAATCTCTTATTACATTCCAAGGACATTGTAACTTAAATACATTCCTTGACTAATATCAATTTTTTGCATCTCCCAATAATTACCTTGGAGGTGTCTAGATTCTACTATAAATGTGACTGAGGTATTTATAGCTCACTGAATGGCCATGTGCTTCCTACATTACCAGTGCCATTGCTATTAGGTGGGAACACACGATGAGTTCTTCTCAATGAACTGTGAATAGTAATGACCTTTCATACTTCTAAGACAGAATAAGAGAAGGCTTGAGTTCTCCATTCTCTTCCCTCCTCTGATGTAGAAATTATGGAGTTTTTTTAATTGGCAATGTTTTTGAATAATTCATGTACAATAAATTGTGTATAAAGTGGACAATCTGATGATTGTTGTATATACCTGTGAAAATATCATCACTATCAAAATAGTGAACATACCCGTCACTCCCTAGAGCTACCTCCTGTCCCTTTGTAATCCATTCTTCTCTTAATCTCCAAATCTAAATCCATAGGGAACAAATTATGGTCTTTCTGTCACCATAGAATGGTTTGTCTTTTTCTAGAATTTTACATTATTAGAATTATAAATTGGCTTTTTCTGAGTTATTTCACTCAGTGACATTTTTGAAATTCAGCCATATTGCTCAGTGGTTCCATTATATAACCATACCACAATTTGTTTACCCATTCACTGATTGATGGACATTTGGGTTGTTTCCAGGTTTGGGCTATTGCAAATAAAACATGATCATTCATGTACAAGTCTTTGTGAGCACAAATGCTTTCATTTCTTTCGAGTAAATGTGTAACATTACAATGACTAGATGATATGGTAGATGTATATCTAACTTGTTTTAATGTCAGGAAGAATTAAAACTACAAAGAGTTGCTACTGAATACCCACAAAGATAGCCACAATTTTAAAAAGGGAATATAAGAAGTATTGAGAATTTCTTTTGGGGTTATGAAAATGTTTTGGAACTACATAGGGGTGGTGCTTGCACAACATTGTAAATGTACTAAATGCCACTGAAATGTACACTTTAAAAACATCATGTTATGTGAATAACACCTCAAAAAAAAAGACTTTCAAAATGAAAGGTATTTAAAATTACTACTTAGACTATTTAAAATTACATACTTTAATGACCATTTAAAATTACTAATACTGGTGTATGAGAATTTCAGTTGTTTTACATTATCACCAACCCTTGGTATATTCAGTCTTGTTAATGTTAGATATTCAGTGGAAATATAGTGGTATGTCATTGTGGTTTTGTTTTACATGTCCCTAATGATCAATAATGTTCAACATCTGTTCTTATGCTTACTTTCTATATGCATGTCTTCTTGTTAAAGTGTCTTTTCAAATCTTTTGCTCAATTTTCAGTGATTTTTTTTTTTTTTTTTGAGACAAGTTCTCGCCCTGTCTCCCAGGCTGGGGTGCAGTGGCTCAATCTTGGCTCACTGAAACCTCCACCTCCCAGGTTCAGGTGACCTTCCTGCCTCAGACTCTGAAATAGCTAGGACTACAGGCATGCACCACCACACCTGGCTAATTTTTTTGTATGTTTTGTAAAGATGAGGTTTTACCATGTTGCCCAGGCTGGTCTCAAAATGCAGAACTCAAGCGATCTGCCTGCCTCAGCCTCCCAAAGTGCTGGGATTATAGGTGAGAGCTACCACACCCAGCCTTGATTATTTTGAGGTCTTCTAATTGTTAAGTTGTAAGAATTTCTTACGTATTCTAGATACAATTCCTTTATTGAATACAGACAGTCTCCAACTTAAGATTTTGGCTTAAGATTTTTTTGAGTTTATGATTGGTTTATCAAGATATAAACCTATCATAAGTCAAGGAGCATCTAGCCTTATAATGGCTTGACTTATGATTTTTTGATGTTACAGTGGGTTTGCCAAGGTATTAAATGCACTTTTGACTTATAATATTCTTGACTTATGATGAGTTTATCGAGATGTAACTCAATTGTAAGTGAAGGAGCATCTGTAAATATTTTGCAAATATTTTCTCCAATATTTAGATTGGCTTTTAATTTTGTAACAATGTTTTGAAGAACCAAAATTATTAAATTTGATAAAATGTAACATCAATTTTTTTCTTTTCTAGTTTATGCTTCTTGTGTTTTACTTAATAAATCTTTGCCTAATTCATGATTTTTAAATTTTTCTGCCATATTTTCTTTTAGAGGTTTTATAGTTTCAGCTTTTACACTTAGGTCTCTGATCCATTTTGAGTTAATTTTGTAAATGGTGTGAAGATTTTCTTTATATATTTTACTTTATTGCTTATATCCAATCAATTGACCTAGCACCATTTGTTGAAAAGATCCACTGAATGCCTTGACAACTTTGTTGAAAATCAGTTGACTGTATATGTCAACCTATTTCTTGAATTTGAATTCTGTTCTATTGATCTGTATGTCTGTATAAATAATTCTAATACTTCTCTACTTCATAAGTAACAAATTACATTTTATTAATATGCTTTTATTTTCAATAATTTTAGATGTACAGATAAATTGAAGGTACAGAGAAATCCCAAAATCCCACTTTATGTTTTTGTTTGCTTTGTAGATGATTGGTTGGCTCTAAGTGGTTGGCTTTATTTCTGGGCTCTCTATTCTGTTCCCCTGGTCTGTGTGCCCATTTTTATATAAGTACCATGCTGTTTCAGTGAATATACCCTTATAGTATAGTTTGAAGTTGGGTAATGTGATACATCCAGATTTGTTCTTTTTGCTTAGTCTTGCTTTGGCTATGCAGGCTCTTTTTTGGTTCCATATGAATTTTAGATTTGTTTTTTCTAGTTCTGTGAAGAATGATGATGGTATTTTGATGGGAATGGCATTGAATTTGCAGACTGCTTTTGATAGTATGGTCATTTTCACAGTACTGATTGTATCCATCCATGAGCATTGGATGCATTTCCATTTGTTTGTGTTGTCTATGATTTCTCTCAGCAGTGTTTGTACTTATCGCTGTAGAGGTCATTCTTCTCCTTGGTTAGGTATGTTCCTAAGTATTTTATTTTTTTTTTTTGCAGCTATTGTAAAAAGGGTTGAGTTCTTGACTTGGTTCTCAGCTTGGCTGCTGCTGGTGTATAGCAGTGCTACTGATTTGCATACATTGATTTTGCATCCTGAAACTTTACCAAATTCATTTATTATGTTGACTAGAAGTGCTGAAAGTGGGCATCCTTGTTTTCTTCCAGTTCTCAGTGGGAATGCTTTCAACTCTTCCTCAGTTGGTATAATGTTGGCTGTGGGTTTGTCACTGATGGCTTTTATTACTTTAAGGTATGACCTTTCTTCCTGGTTCAATCTAGGAGGGTTGTACATTTCCAGGAATTTATCCATCTCCTCTAGGTTTTCTACTGATTGAACTGTGGCCTGGGAGAGTACTTGCTATAATTCTGATTTTCTTAAGTTTATTGAGACTGGTTGTGGTCTATCATATGGTCTATCTTGGAGAATGTTCCACATACTCATGAAAAGAATGCATATTCTGCAGTTGTTGGGTAGAATGCTCTGTAAATATCTGTTAAGTCTATTTGTTCTAGGGTATAGTTTAAGTCCACTGTTTCTTTGTTGACTTTATGTCTTGATGGCCTGCCTAGGGCTGTCAGTGGAGTACTGAAGTCCCCCACTATTATCATGTTGGTAACTATCTCATTTCTTAGGTATAGTAGCAATTGTTTTATAAATTTGGGAGCTCCAGTGTTAGGTCCATATATATTTTGAATTGTAATATTTTCCTGTTGGACTAGTCCTCTTACCATTATACAACGTCCCTCTTGGTCTTTTTTAATGGTTGTTAAAAAGTCCGTTCTGTCTGATATAAGAATAGCTACTCCTGCTCACTTTTGATGTCCATTTACGTGAAATATCTTTTTCCATCCCTTTATCTTGAGTTTATGTGAGTTCTTATGTGTTAGGTGAGTCTCTTGAAGACAGTAGATACTTGGTTGGTGAATTCTTATCCATTCTGCCATTATGTATCCTTTAAGTGGAGCATTCGGGCCATTTACATTCAACATCAGTATTGAGATTGTGAGGTACTATTCTATTCATCATGCTAGTTGTTGCCTGAATACCTTGGCTTTTTTTTTTTTCATTGTGTTACTGTTTCATGGGTCTTGTGAGATGTATGCTTTAAGGAGGTTCTATTTTGGTGTATTTAAAGGTTTTGTTTCAAGATTTAGAGCTCCTTTTAGCAGTTCTTGTAGTGCTGGCTTGATAGTGACAAATTCTCTCAGTATTTGTTTGTCTGGAAAATACTTCATCTTTCCTTCATTTATAAAGCTTAGTTTCTCTGGATACAAAATTCCTGGCCGATAGGATCCCAATCCCTTCTAGTTTGTAAGGTTTCTGCTGAGAAATCTGCTGTTAATCTGATAGGCTTTCCTTTATAGGTTACCTGATGTTTTTGTCTCACAGCTCTTAAGATTCTTTCCTTCGTCTTGACTTTAGGTAACGTGGTGACTATGTGCATAGGTGATGATCTTTTCCCAATGAATTTCCCTGTTGCTCTTTGAGCTTCTTATATTTGGGTGTCTAGACCTCTAACAAAGCCAGGGAAGTTTTTCTCAATTATTGCCTCAAATACGTTTTCCAAACTTTTAGATTTCCCATCTTCCTTGGGAACACCAATTATGCTTAGGTTTGGTTGTTTAACATAGTTCCCAAACTTCCTGGAGGTTTTGTTCATTTTTTTAAATTCTTTTTTCTTTGTCTTTGTTGGATTGGATAATTCAAAAGCCTTGTTTTTGAGCTCTGAAGTTCTTTCTTCTACTTGTTCGATTCTATTGTTGAAAGTTTCCAGTGTATTTTGTATTTCTCAATGTGTGTCATTTCCAAAAGTTGTCCTTGTTTTTTATTTATTCTGTCTATTTCTCTGGAGATTTTTTTGTCCACATCCTGCATTTTTCAAAATTTCTTTAAGTTGGTTTTCACCTTTCTCTTAGGCCTCCTTGAGTAGCTTAATAACTGAGCTTCTGAATTCTTTTTTTCTGGCAATTCAGAGATTTCTTCTTGGTTTATATCCATTGTGGGTGAGCTAGTGTGATCTTTTGGGGGTGTTAAAGAACTCTGTTTTGTCATATTACCAGAATTATTTTTCTGGTTCCTTCGCATTTGGCTATTTCAAAGAAAAGATCTGGGGCTCAAGCGCTGCTCTCCCATGGGTACTCTCTTGATGTGCTCTCCCCCTTCCCCTAGGGATGGAGCTTTCTGGGAGCTGGATTGCAGTGACTGTCATTGCCCTTCTAGGTCTAGCCACCCAGCAGAGCTACCAGGCTCTGGACTGGTACTGGAGAGTGTCTGCAAAGAGTCCTGTGATGTGATCCATCTTCAGGTCTCTCAATCATGGATACCAGCACCTGCTCCAGTGGAGGTAGCAGGGGAACGATGTGGACTCTGTGAGGGTCCTTGGCTGTAGTTTTGTTTAGTGCACCAGTTTTCTCAAATGCTGGTTGTGCTAGCAGTGAAGTTGTCATGTGGTCAGACTCAGGACCTCTGGTTAGCCAGGATGTGGCAGGCAGTGGAAATAGCTGTTGTTTTCTCCTTTCTTGGAGCACGGTTTTTCTTTCATGAGTTGCTGTAATGGTTTGAGTTGGTTGGCCACCAGCCAGGAGGTGGCACTTTCAAGACAGCATCAGCTGCAGTAGCATGGGGGGATACAAGCTTGTCCTAAGGTCACTCGGATAAGTATTTGGGTTTCTTAGGCAATTGGCAGGGTCATAGAGCTCCCAAGAGATTATGTCTTTTGTCTTTGGCTATGAGGGCAGGTACAGAAAGACCATTAGGTGGGGGCAGGCTTAGGCATATCTAAGCTCAGACTCCCCTTGGAAGGGGTTTGCTATGGCTGCTGTGGGGGATAGGGGTGTGGTTCTCAGGCCAATGGAGTTAGGTTCCCAGAGGAATTATGGCTGCTTCTGCTGCATATACAGGTCACCAGGGAACTGGGAGAAAGCAAACAGTGACAGGCCTCACCCAATTCCCACACAGTCAGCAAGGCCAGTCTCACTCCCAGTGTGCCCCACCAAAAGTACTGAGCTTACAGCCAGGCAGCTGGTGAGCAGGGCTGATATCTTGCCTCAGGCTACAAGCCTCCTCACTGAGAGAAAGCAAGCAGGGCTTTCAGGGTTTGGCCTCCCCACCTGCCAAAGCTTCTGTGCTGCACTTCCCATTCACTGCCCCTTCACTCCTGGATATTGCCCTAGAAAATTTACATTCAGTCAAAATTATTACAAAGTTCACTGGAAGTTTCCTTTTCCCTGTGGTCTTTCCCCAATTCCACTGGCAGCCCTCCCCAAGGACACCTGTGAGATAAAGTCAGAAATGGCTTCCCTAGGTACCAGGAGTGTCTACAGGGTTCTTCTTGCAGTTTCTTCTACTCTTATGTTTTGCTTGGCTCTCTAAATTCATTTCAGCTCTAGGTAAGGTTATATCCTTCTCCCATGATCTGGATTTTCAGGTTCCCCAGTGAGGATGTGTGTATGGAGGTAGACCTTCCACCCTCACACTTTGGGAACTCATAGTTTTTTGGCTGTCTCATGAAGTTTGCAGTGACAAGCCACTTCTTTCAAACGGTCTGTGAATTCTTTTGGGTTTCCTGGTATGTTCCTGTGGTAGTATTTGGAGCAAAAGTTCCCGATGTGAGTTTCCACATGCTGTGCTGTCTGCCTCAGAGTGGGAGCACATATACGTCCTTTATTAGGTTGAGAAATGCTCTATTTCTAGATTGCTGAGAGTTCTATCAGGAATGAATTTGGACTTTGTCAAATGCATTTTCTACATCTATTCTGATGATCATACAATTTTTATTTTTAAAATGTTAATATGGTAAATTACATTGATTAATTTTCAAATACTAAACCAACTGTGCCTTCTTTCTTGGGATAAACCTTTCTTGATTATGATGCATTAACTTTTCAACATATTGTTATATTCCATTTGCTAAAATTTTTAATTTTTAAATCTGTGTTAATGAGAGATATTGGTCTGCAGTTGTCTTTTATTGTAATTAATACCTTTGTCTAGTTTTGGTATTAGGGAAGGGTTGAACTCATGGAATGAGTTGAGAAATATTCTCTCTTTGGTTTTCTTGAGACATTTGTGTAAAATTGCTATTGTTTGCTGCTTTAATGTAGAATTCACCAGTGAAATTTTCTGAGTTTGGCATTTATTTATTTGTGCATGTGTTTTTGTGTCTGTGTAAATATATCTAAACATAAATTCAGTGTCTTTAAAAAACATAGGGCTATTCAGGTTATCTTTTCTCTTGAGGGACTTTGGCAATTTTTGTCTTTCAAGGAAATTTCCCGTTTCATCTAATTATCAAGCGTATTCATAAAGTTGTTTTAATATTCCCATATTCTTTTAAAGTCTCTAAGATTTATACAGATGACCCTCTGTTTCCTGATATTGGTAATTTGTGCCTTTTCTCTTTATTTATTTGATCAATATAGCTAGAGATTTGGCAACTTCGTTGATTTTCTCTAATCAAATTTTGGTTTCAGGCTACAAATTTTCTCTATTTTCCTAAATTCTATTTCATTTATTTCTGCACTTAGGATTTTTTTCCCATTACTTCTTTGCAGGGTATAACTAACTCTTATTTTTTGGTTTCTTAAGGTAGAAGCTTAGAGCATTGAAATGAAAATTTTCTCTTTTCTAATATGTGTTTAATGTAATAAATTTTCCTCAAAGCACCGATTTAGCAGTATCACACAAATTATGATATGTCTTGCTTTAGTTTTCAGTCAAATCACAATATTTTTAAATTTTCCTTATAAACTCTTCTTTGACTGATGTGTTATTTAAAAAAGATCCTGCTTAGTTTTCAAATCGTTGAAAATTTTCCAAATACTTTTCTGTTACTGATTTCTTTTATTATTATTATTATTATTATTATTATTATTATTATTATACTTTAGGCTCTATGGTACATGTGCACAACGTGCAGGTAAGTTACATATGTATACATGTGCCATGCTGGTGCGCTGCACCCACCAACTCGTCATCTAGCATTAGGTATATCTCCCAATGCTATCCCTCCCCCCTCCCCCCACCCCACAAGAGTCCCCGAAGTGTGAAGTTCTGTTACTGATTTCTAATGTGATTCCCTTGCAGTCAGATTCCACACTTTATATAATTTAAATCCTTTTGAATACTTTGAGACATTTTTAGGGAGTGAAGAATATGGTCTATTTCAGTAAATGTTCTGTGTGCACTTGAAAATAACATTTGCCCATATTGTTGAGTGGAGACTTCTATAAATGTCAGTGAAGTCAAGATGGGGGCAGTGTTGTTTCAAGTCTTCTATTTTCTTATTTTACTTCTCATTGTTCTACCAATTATTGAGACAAGGATGTTGTAATCTCTGATTAATATTGTGGCTGTGTATATTTTTTCAGTTCTATCAATATTTGCTTCATATTTTTAAAATATCTGTTATTAGTTGCATACATATTTAGCTCTGTTATGTACTCTTTATGAATTGACTTATCATTACAAAATGACCTTCTTTAGCTCTAGAAATAGCACATGGCATTTACTTTGCCTGGTATTAATATAGCCACTCTAGCTTTCTTAGATTAATATAGGCATAATATACTGCCCTCCAGTCTTTTACTTTTAACCTACACATGTCTTTATATTTAAAGTCAGTTTCTCACAGACAGCATATAATTAGGTCTCACTTTTTATCAATCTGACAATATTTGCTTTTTAAATTGGGCTGATTAGACCATTTATATTTAATGTGATTATTGTGTATTAGCTTAGAGGCTGCCATCTTGCTATTTGATTTCAATTTGTCCATACTTTTTTATTTCCCCCTTTTGCCTTATTTTGGATTAACAGAACATTTTTATGATTCTATATTATCTACAGCATTGGCTATATATATTTTTTCTTTTGTTCCTTTAGTAGTTGATTTAGGGTTTATAATATAGATCTTTACATTATTATAGTCAACATTCAGTTAATATTACAGCACATCTTCATAGTAAAGGAATTTTACAGCAATATAATATTCTGGCCTTTGTACTATCACTATACATTTTACTTCTACATGTGTTATATAGTTATATTGTTATTATCATTGTTTTAAATAATATATTATCTTTTAAATTCATTTTTAAAATAAGACAAATGTTTTTATACTTAGCCTCATATTTAACATTTCCAGTGGTCTTTTATCTTTTGTATAGCTAGATTACTATCTGCTCTCATTTTACTTCTATCTGGACTTGTTTTGATATGTTTTGCAGATCTTGTCTGTTGTATTTTTGCTTTTATGTCTGAAATAGTCATTACTTTTTCATTATTGACAGATATTTGTGTTGGCTCTAGAATTCTTGCTTTACAGTTTTTTGTTCTTTCAGTACCTTAAAAATGTCACTCCACTGTTTTCTGACATGCATTGTTTCCCATGTGAAATCTGTTGTCACTCTTATTTCTGTTCCTTATTATATAACATGTCTTTTTTCCTCTTTTTACTTTTAAGATTTTCTCTTCATCACTGGCTTTGAGCAGTTTGATTATGATGTCCTGCAATTTTTTTCCACTTGCATTTTGTTGAGCTTGCTTTTAATTTGTATCACATTTTTAAATGCCCTCCAACATTTCTTCAAATATTTTTCTATAATCCTTCCTAATCATCTTCTTATAGGACTCTAATTACACATACTCAGGAAGAGACAAATGGAATTGGAGTGCAACCAAAAGTCTCTATTACTTGAATATTCTCAATCAAACAAAAGATCCTATTCCACTTTTTTACTAGTACCTTCTTGAATTCCATAGTTCACAATAGCCACTTTAAATCACACTTCCAAACACAGGGTATAAATAAATATTTCTACAATTGTTCCCCTTTCAGAGACTACACATCTCAGAACTACAGCTATTTTAGTATAAGTGAGGTTTGGATCTCTAATTTCAGACAACCGCTTTTCTAAGCAAATAGTATTGCCCTCCACCTGCGAAGAGTGTGCAGTCACCTACTTGGATACTTACTGAAACAACTACCCTACTCTCATGTGCGGCCACAATACTGTGACTATGTGAAATTTAAAGAAAGACATAATTGATAATTAGAAAAAATACAGAGGAAGAAGTAATTAGCTCAGGCACAGATTAAGGAAGCTTGCAGAAGGCCATCAATAGAAGGGGAATCCTAAGAAGGAGTCTGAAAGATGCCCATCAGCTGGGCAAGAAGGAAAAGAATATATTGGAATAATGGAAGCAAAAGAGAGTCTGTTATAATGGGGTTACTGAAATGCTTTCAGTATTGTGAAAGAGAAAAATGGGAAGAATAGACAGAAGACTGAGGTTAGAGAGGGAAATGCCTTGTAACATGTCATATAATGCCACATATCTACAACTATCTGATCTTTGACAAACCTGACAAAAACAAGAAATGGGGAAAGGATTCCGTATTTAATAAATGGTGCTGGGAAAACTGGCTAGCCATATGTAGAAAGCTGAAACTGGATCCCTTCCTTACACCTTATACAAAAATTAATTCAAGATGGATTAAAGACTTACATGTTAGACCTAAAACCATAAAAACCCTAGAAGAAAACCTAGGCAATACCATTCAGGACATAGGCATGGGCAAGGACTTCATGTCTAAAATACCAAAAGCAATGGCAACAAAAGCCAAAATTGACAAATGGGATCTCATTAAACTAAAGAGCTTCTGCACAGCAAAAGAAACCACCATTAGAGTGAACAGGCAACCTACAGAATGGGAGAAAATTTTTGCAATCTACTCATCTGACAAAGGGCTAATATCCAGAATCTACGATGAACTCAAACAAATTTACAAGAAAAAAACAAACAACCCCATCAAAAAGTGGGTGAAGGATATGAACAGACACTTCTCAAAAGGAGACACTTATGCAGCCAAAAAACACATGAAAAAATGCTCATCATCACTGGTCATCAGAGAAATGCAAATCAAAACCATGATGAGATACCATCTCACACCAGTTAGAATGGTGATCATTAAAAAGTCAGGAAACAACAGGTGCTGGAGAGGATGTGGAGAAATAGGAACACTTTTACACTGTTGGTGGGACTGTAAACTAATTCAACCCTTGTGGAAGTCAGTGTGGCGATTCCTCAGGGACCTAGAACTAGAAATACCATTTGACCCAGCCATCCCATTACTGGGTATATACCCAAAGCATTATAAATAATGCTGCTATAAAGACACATGCACACGTATGTTTATTGCGGCACTCTTCACGATAGCAAAGACTTGGAACCAACCCAAATGTCCAACAATGATAGACTGGATTAAGAAAAGGTGGCACATAGACACCATGGAATACTATGCAGCCATAAAAAATGATGAGTTCATGTCCTTTGTAGGGATATGGATGAAGCTGGAAACCATCATTCTGAGCAAACTATCGCAAGGACAAAAAACCAAACACCGCATGTTCTCACTCATAGGTGGGAATTGAACAATGAGAACACATGGACACAGGAAGGGAACATCACACGCCGGGGACTATTCTGAGATGGGGGGAGGGGGGAGGGATAGCATTAAGAGATATACGTAGTGCTAAATGACAAGTTTATGGGTGCAGCACACCAACATGGCACATGTATACATATGTAACTAACCTGCACGTTGTGCACATGTACCCTAAAACTTAAAGTATAATAATAATAAAACAAAATTAAAAAAAAATAACCAAGAGAGTTGCATGGTAATACTTGCATTTCAGAAAAATTACCCTGGTAGCTATGTAGAAAAGGGATCTGAGAGGAGAAATACTAGAGGCTAGGAGGTTAGTGGAGAGAACTGCAATCCAGAAAAAAAATAATATCCTAGATTAAGTTAAGGGAACAAGGAAAACAAAGATAGGACAGGTTCAAGAGATAATTGGCTAAGTTTAAAAAATCACTTATTGTATGCAGCCACTGATCTAAATATCTAACATGTATTAACACATTTATTTATTTACAACATTCCTATGAAGTAGGTACTAATTTACAAATGAAGACTCTGAGGTTATATAAATATGTAACCAGAATACAAACACTCATATTTTTTGACCTCAGGAAACAAAATTGATAGAAATTGGGAACTCGATACAGGACCAGTAGAGCTTCTTATCACACCTAATAGGTTCCTATGGCCTGAAGGTTTGTGTCCCCCAAAATGATGTGTTGAAACCTAATCACCAGTATTATGGTATTTGGAAGTGGGGTCTTTAGGGAAGTGATTAGGTCATGAGGGTTAAGATCTCATGAGTGGGATTTGTGCACTTATATATGAGGCTCCAAAGAGCTTCCTTGCACTTCTACCATATGAAGACATAGACAGAAGAAATCACCTATGAACTAGACAGCAGACCCTCATCAGACACTGAATCTGCTGGTACCTTGATCTCAGACTACCTTGCCTCCAAAACTGTGAGAAATAAATTTCTGTTGTTTATAAGCTACTCAGTTCATGGTATTTTTGTTATAGCAGTCCAAATGGACTAAGATATAAGTATTGAGTAAAAGGTAGTGAAAAGAAATAAATGACTAGATACTGTACAAAACAGTTTAATTCCTTGCATTGATTTCATGTGTTCCAAATGTAGAATTTTCTAGAATACATAAGTCCTGTAGAAATTTTTGTTTGCATTATTTCCTTTAAAAGTTTCTGAACAGAAGACAGAACTAGAGTGCCATATGATAAACTGTGAGCTAATTTCAGAGTTCCTGAAGTAGAACCCTCCCAATGCCTCACTCAGAACATGATTCTGACTCTCAACCCAGAACATACATATATACACGAACATTCTCTAATGAAAGAGATGAAAAAAAATTACCCTTATTTGCTCCCTACTTTTTCTTGTCAGCTCTGACCAACAAGTGGCTTCTCTAATTATTAAAGAGACCTAACAGTTGGGCTGCTTATCCAGGGAAGTGTGGGCTCTTCATAGAGGGAGCTGAAGTTGGCTGAAACCATCATCTACTGCTCCTTTACTACAAGGGAAAGTATTCATTTCCAAGCCTCTAGCAACACATTCACAGATTGGCCCCATAATTAACTAAATAGGCCCTTTCATTTAGGAGGTTCCTAGTCCTGAGTATCATTCCTGTCAGAGAATCATCTTTTCTAGCCTATTTGCTGGGAGAGAGAGAAAGACTATTTATAAAGCCATACTTATCTTTGACGTGAATCAGCACATTAACATGCATTTCAAACTAGCATCAATGAACTATATTCTAGCTTCTCAGCCCCTACTTGTTCTGAAAAACTGACCAAGCCTGAACTGTTTCATTTGCATCCCATCAAGCCCTCCATTACCTGCTACAGGCTGGAGAATCCAGCTGTTGAGGGGAGAATTCCAATGGCTCCCAGATTCTCTCGCCAAGAGATATGCTGAGTCAGCCCTAACGCTATATAGGCATATATCTCAAGAGTAAATCCTAGCTTCTGCCCTTAAGATGCTCACCTTCTAGAGAAGAGGCAGATTCATAAAATACTATATAGATACTCCATAGTAGGTAAGCTACCTCCAGGTATATATTTCGTTTTTCTTTTATATTTATTTTTTTCTCAACTACCAATTTCTCACCAGGAAACAACCTTTAATAAAATCTTGAAGTCAGGTGATTTTGGACCACATTAAACTTTTTTCAATTTTTTAATTTTAAATATATAGAGACAAAATTTCACTATGTTGCCCAGACTGGTCTTGAACTCTTGAGCTCAAGTGATCCTCCCGCCTTGGCCTCCCGAAGTGCTAGGATTACAGGTGTGAGCCACCGCACCCAGCCCACATTAAACTTTTGATTCGCATCAAATAACAAAGAACTTATTGCTGAAATGAAGCTTACAGGTTATATAGTTCAGTGATGGGGAGGGCAGGGGTGCGGCTAAATAGCAGAATCAGTGGAGATTTCTTTGAGAAAATCAATATGGAGACCTTGAGAGAGATTTGACGCATCCCCCTAAGGAAGCATGACTCCCAGTCCCAAGACAGAAAATTTTACTGGTTCAGTTTATTACTATTGTCCTTACTGGGAAGGGATTTCAGTCCAGGCCATATCAAAAGCCTGTGCCTACAGCTTGATATTCTGACAAACCAGCTAGGATCACATGAACGTCTAGTAGCTACCAAAAACCTTAATA
Organism: Pongo abelii; assembly: GCF_028885655.2. NCBI lineage: Eukaryota > Metazoa > Chordata > Mammalia > Primates > Hominidae > Pongo > Pongo abelii. The sequence goes on from NC_071989.2 coordinate 33,743,387, forward strand.
TTCCAAAATTAAATCAAATTTCTTCAAAGAAGTTGAAGACATAATAGACACTCAGAGACAGAGAGTCTCCTAATATTCATAAAACTGATTTAATCCTCAAATAACCCTATTAATGGGGGTGGGGGAGGCCTACTAAGGTTGACAAGATTTAAAAATCCATTTCTCTTTGTTAAGCATAAGAGACTATTCTTTGGAAGGAGCTTGGGAATAGGCTATGGAGGAGTAAAAGTCAATGCCACCATATTTTTGGCAATTTCTAGGTCTATATTCTACCTTGATGAAGGAGTAGAAAAGTATTTCCTACAGAGTTTCAGGTGTACACAGTATGAACATTCTCCTATTACTTAATCCGTGTATAATTATCCTAACAAAGTTATCCAACTATGGATATTTTCTATTTTCAAACAAAAACCTGATTGCAGTGTTGATAATACTCAATTCAAATAAACAATTTCAAGGTGCTGGGCATAAACGAGACAAGTGAGGAAAAGCAAATAAATCACAAATTAAAAATAAATATATAATAAGTTAGTTGAAATTAAGAACTATGTAGACAAATAAAGTAGAATATAAAGGATTTAGAAGTCAGCTTCTGAAATGGTCCTTAGTGATTCTTGCCTGTTGGTATGCATGCCTTTGTGTAGCCCTCTGCTACACTGAATAGAGATGACCTATATAACCAATAGGGTTTTGCAGAAATGGTAAGGGCTAGGTCATAAAAGACACTGAGCTTTCCCTTTATTCTGGCCTGGGATCACTCATGCTGGTGGAAGCCCTCATGTCATGAAGAGACTTGTGCAGTCCTATGGAAAGAGCAACATGGGGAAAAGCTGAGACCTCCAACCAAAACTAGCATCAACTTTCTAGGCATGTGAGTGAGATACCTTGGAAGTGGATCTTTCAGCCTCACTCATGACTTATGGTTGTTTCTTCAGCTGACCTCTTGCTTGCAACATGACTAGAGGGCCTAAACAGAATCACTCAGCTAAGCCACTACTAAATTCCTGATCCACAGAAATGGAGACAATATATATTTATTGATTTAAACCTCTGAGTCTAGGGTAATTTGTACAATAATAAATAACTAATATAGGGAATAAGAGCAATTGTGATAGGAGGGAGTATTATATAAGAGGTGGCCAGTGAAAAAACTCTGATAAGTGATACTGAGCATAGATCCAGAAGCAGGTAAGGGAAATAAACATCTGAAAGAAGTATATTTCAGGCAGAGCAATCAGTGAGTATAAAGGCTCTGGTGCAGAAGAGTCCTTCAGAGCTTTTTGAAGTAGAGAGTGAAGAAGGTGAAGTTAAAGCAGCAGTGGGACAGACGGGCAGATCACTGTGAAGACTTTGGCTTTTACTCTTGAAGAGATGGAAAGATATTAATGACTTTTGAACAGAAGAGTCACATGATCTGACTTAAGCTCACTATGACTCCAGTGTTAAGAACAGTTTACAGGAAAGCAATAGTAAAAGCAACGGTGTCAATCAGAAAGGTGGTGCAACAATCAAGTAGCTAGGATCAGGGAAATAGGAGTGGAAGTAAGTGATTGGACTTCAGTATAAATTGTTTGATAACTGCCTCCCAGCCTCTGCATACGCCCTCTGTTCTCAAAAGGAGTAGGCTAAAGTTCTTATCTTTTGGAGAAATTGGGGAAACATGGAGAAAGGAGTGAACCAAGACAGAAAAATAGTAGTCAACTTTGAGAAGTGAAGAGGCAAAGGGTGAGTCTCTGAATCCCAAATAGTCTCTTGGCCTATTCTGTCGGTATAAGATCAATAAAACAGGCAACAAGAGATTACTGGAACTGCTGCTCCTGTCCTTGAAAGTTCCTCATAAACTGAGATTCCAGAATGGTCCCATGGATATATAAACTGAAATGGAAAACTATCAAAAGGTAGTACCAAGCCACAGTAAAGACTAAGATGGATTGGATTGCAGCAGGACCCTAGAGCCTCCAACCTGCTAACTGAAGGCTGCTCTCTGCCATTTCATTAATGTTCCAATAACATGATGCACATTTTTAAACTGAATTCTTTGCACATGACTTTATTGCATTGTGGTAAGTTTCATTAAGTTTCAAAGAGGAGCTCACAAGAAGGGCTGCTGATGATTTGGATATGGAATATGAGAGAATAACAGACGAGTCAAAAATGGCTTCAAAAGTTTTGACCAAAGCAACTAGAAGAATAGAGGTGTGATTTACTGAGATAAGGGAGATTACAAAAGGAGCTGGCTGGAGAGCAAGAACCAAGATTCAATTTTGGACATTTTAAGGTTTTTTTTTTTTGGTAGCTATTGCACATCCAATTGGAGATGTTTAGTGGATTTGAATATATGATTCAAAAGTACAGAAGTCCTGTGCTAAGATATATCTTTAGATGGATCAGCATATTGATGATTTCTAAAGCCATGGGAATTGATGGGTTATTATTATTGTTAGGTTAACTAACACTTGCTCTGTGCTAGCTGCTGTTTTGTATATACTGATAGGAATATCTAGGCTGGAAGGAATAACTAATGATGTAAGAAAGAGAGGGAGAATAATAGCTGCAGCAGCATGGAATTCAGTGCATACATAGATGGTTTCACCTTAGATAGAAGCAGGGAAAACGCATTCACTGTAACAGGACTTAAAGCGGAAAATACTAGGACAGATGTGAATAGGTTGGTACATTTGCTGTTAGAAGAATATAGAGAGTCAAATCTGATTATATTTTTTTTTCAGTGAAATAAGATATAAAGTCATCAATTAAGAGTGAAAAGGGGCTGGGCGCAGTGGTTCATATCTGCAACCCCAGCACTTTGGGAGGCCAAGACAGGCAAATAGCTTGAGCTCAGGAGTTGAAGACCAGCCTGGGCAACATGGTGAAACCCCATCGCTACCAAAATAGACAAAAAATTAGCCGGGTACCATGGTGTGCGCCTGTAGTCCCAGCTACTTGGGAGGCGGAGGTGGGAGGATTGCTTGAGCTTGGAAAGCAGAGGTTGCAATGAACCGAGATCAAGCCACTGCATTCCTGCCTGGGTGATAGAGCTATACCCTGTCTCAAAAAAAAAAAAAAAAAAAAAAAGTGAAAAGGGAAAGATGTTGTTGAAGTTTGAAGTACTGTTTGAATATTGATTTTAATAGGAGTTTGTAAAACTCTTTGGCAAGTTTCTGTTTCTTGGTGTCCTGGAACTATCCCCTTTCTGTTATTAAAAATCAAAGTATGGTCTAGCCCAGAGAGTACAGATAATGGACAATGGCAGACTGTAAAACATCATTTATTCTTTATTATCTACTTTAATTTATCTTATATATATGTATACTTCCATAATTATATTGTAAAATCATACACAGTGAGATTTTATAAGATTATAAAATTATAAATATTATCTACTCATAGCCTTTATTACAGATACAATTGAGAGCCAGGGAATTTCAGTGATTTGCACAATATAAGACCTAGCTACATAGTGATAAAAAGAACAGACCCCATATATACTAATTTTATTTCCAATGATATTCCATGTCTCTTATGTTTCAGTAACTTATGAGGCAATTTTCTAGTTGGCATTAAGCTTCATATTATTCCTGTAGACCAAATGGTTGCTAATATGGTGTTCAACTTTACGTCTATTATAAATTTAAGACATTCCTCTATGAAGTTTTCTCCTGGTGGTTCAAGATATTGGCTTTTTCTCATTATTCAAGTATAACAAATGCTACTCTCTCAGAAAGATCTCTCCTGACCAACTCCACACATACACCTCTGTGACTGTCACTATCACACCATCTTATTTTACTTTATACCTCATAACCATATACCTCATAGTAATTATTACATTTGTTGTTTTTGTCTCCCATAACACGTCATTCCTTTACAAATGTAAGATCTATGAGTGCCAAGAGATTTTTCTAGCTTGATTATATCTTTAAGTGCAGCACCTACCATTTAGCACAGCTCACACCATTTTAATGAATTAACAAATAAGTGGACAAACTAGAGTTTTGAAACACCTGAAAATTATATATACCTAATATATTTCTTTTCTTTTCTTTTTTTCTTTTTTTTTTTTTTTGTGAGACAGAGTCTCACTTTGTCACATGGGCTGGAGTGCAGTGGCACAATCTCGGCTCACTGCAACCTCCACCTTCTGGGTTCAAGCGATTCTCCTGCCTCAGCCTCCCTAGTAGCTGGGCTTACAGGCATGTGCCACCATGCTGGGCTAATTTTTGTATTTTTAGAGAGAGGGGGTTTCACCATGTTGGCCAGACTGGTCTCGAACTCCTGACCTCAAGTGATCCACCAGACTTGGCCTCCCAAAGTGCTGGGATTACAGGCATGAGCCACCATGCCTGGCCCATAATATATTTCAATTTACTTATACTTTAGCAAAATTCCTAAAGTGGAAATTTTAACCTTGCTTTTGACAGTAAATTATAATATTTTGATTTCTATATATCTTAAATTTATATTTTTATATTTAGAAATAATTTCAGACTTAGAAGTTACAAAATAGTACAAAGAATTTCTGCATATCCTTCACCCAGATTCCCCAAATGTAAACATTTTACTACATCTGTGTTATCATTTCCTCCCCAGCTACCCTCGCTTAGCAGACATATTGCTGCTTTACCCCTAAATATGTCAGTGTATATATCACAAAGTCAAGGACATTGTCAGACATAACCACAGTGCAATTACCAAATCAGAAAATTAATACTGATACAATATTATCTCATCTATAGCCCTTATTCAAATATAACCGTCTCACTAATGTCTTTTATAGAAATATAATTTTTTCCTTGCCTAGGATCCAATTCAAGATTATATATTGGATTTAGTTGTCAGGTCTCCTTTATTCTAGAACAATGTCTCAGTCTTTAATAACCTTGATATTTTGTAGAATATCCCTCAATTTAGGTTTGTCTGATGTTTCTTCAAGTATAGATTCACATTTTCGCTTTCGGCAGGAATAACAGAAAATACATGTCTTCTAGGTACATCATAGCTGGAAGTACATGACATTTGTCCTATCACTAACAATGCTGACTTATATTATTTGGTTATGATGGTGTCTGAAAGTTTGTCCACGATAAAGTTACTATTTTTCCTTTTGTAATTAATAAGTATCTTATGGGGTGATACTTTGAGATTATGTAAAAACTTGTTTCTCATCAGCATATTTCTACTCGCTAATTTGATTGATGATTCTTAACTGAAATATTTATTACTATGGTGGGTGTTTCAATATTTGTTTCTAATTCCATCATTCATGTACATTTACTACTTAATATTTCACTATTAGACAGAGTGTTCCTTTATTCCATTTATGTTCATTTATGTGTTTATATAAAAAACTCATGACTTTTAATCTATCACTGTTTATTTTGATGATCAATTGTCCAAAATTTGGTCAGTGAGGGCCCTTTAAAGTAGTTCCTATGCCTTTTTGTCATGTCTCTGTCACTATTTGATCACTTCCTTAGTTACTAGCACACAAAAAGATGTTCTAATTGAACTTGAACTTTCTCTACACCAGCCCTGGAACCAGTCATTTTTTTTTAAGGAACCCCTATTCCTTTTAGTAAACAATGGTATTTAGAAACTACTATCTGGATGGCAGGGATGCTGAATGGTATTAAATAGTGTTGTTTCTAGGTTATCTTGGTGGACAAAGATAGAACACACACACACACACACACACACAGATCTGTTTCTATTTACATATATTTTATTATATGTTTTAAAGCCATGAGTTCATAATGGCATCTCAAATTCTAATGTAACATCAAAAACTTCATTCTAGTCTCCACTTTATGTATCTGTAACTTGCTTCTTTGATAATTAAAAAACTTGTCTCACATACTACTATGTATATTCACTCTATACTAGAATACACTTCAAATAGTTTCAGAATTGCTAACTTATACCCCTGTGATATGGTTTGGCTGTGTCCCCACCCAAATCTCATCTTGAATTTAATAATCCCCATGTGTCAAGGGCAGGGCCAGGTGGAGATAATTAAATCATGGGGGCATTTTCCCTCATACCGTTCTCATGGTAGTGAATAAGTCTCAGGACATATGATAGTTTTATAAATGGGAGTTCCCCCTACACAAGCTCTCTTGCCTGCCACCATGTAAGACATGCCTTTTCTATGATTTGCTTTTTGCCATGATTGTGATCCCTCCCCAGCCATCTGAAACTGTGAATCCATTAAACCTCTTTTTCTTTATAAATTACCCAATCTCTGGTATGCCTTTATTAGCAGCATGACAACAGATTAATACTCCCTGTGAAAAATAAACCTACTAACTAGAATAAATGTTTGTTTAAAGTTCTTTTTGTCTGTAACCTGAGGATATATAATCAAAATACAATGTTCAAAGCTCTTTAAATGAGTCTGCTCCCTTCCCATTCAGTGTAGTTATGTTATTCATTTGAAATACAATTAGCCTCATTTATCCTGTTAGTATTCCATCATCCCCCCTACCCTATCGATTTCATCCATTCCTTCATTTATTTTAGGATGTGCAACATCATCTTGGTACTAAATGTCAGAACTATACAAATACGTATACTTAGAGAACTATCTCTCCCCCGAACCCATGCATTCTACCTCATTCCTTCTCTCTCTCTTCCTCTCTCTCTCATATTCCTAATCATCACTGGTGGCAACTAGCTCATTATTTTTTAATTCTAATTTATGTTTCTTGTGTTTTTCTCTGCACAAATAAGCAAATATGTATACATTTCTATTTCCCTTTTTTCTTAAATAAAAGTTATAGGTGTTACTCTTTTGCATTGTGCTTTCTAAAAATTCATAAAACAGTATACCACAAGTTATTCTATATCAGAATAGAGGTCTTCCTTATTCTTTTTAAGCTGTATAGTACTACATTGGATGAACAGTCTCTAATTTGCTCAACTTCTCTCCTACATAAAGGCATTTAGGTTATTTCCAATATGTTGCGATTACAAAAAATGCTGTAGTAAACAACTTTATGCGTGCATTTTTTTTAATTGTTGAATGAAAATCTTCAGAATAAATTCCTAGAAAAGGTGTCTGCATTGAAAGGTAAATGTCTAAATATTTTTACTAGATACTGCCAAATTCCCTCTCCAAAGGCTGTACCAACTGGCATGTTTGAGGTTGTCAGTATGAGAGTGCCAGATTACATACAACCTTGCCAACAAATGTGTTGCCATACTTTTTAGTTTTTTCCAATCTGAGAGATGAAAAATATATTTCTGTAGTTTCAATTTGCACTTCTGTATTATCAGTGAGGCTGAATAACTTTCAAATACTTTTTTATCCCTTTTTGTAAATTGTTCATATATTTTCTACCAAGCTTTTGGTGTTTCTTCTCAATTTTAATAGTTCTTTATACATTAGGGATATTAGCCCTTTATTTGGCTGTATATTGCAAATAATTTTTTTCAGTTGCCTGTTACCTTCTTATTTATCAGTTTTTAATGATCCTTTAACTCTCACATATAAAATATACTACCAAGAGCTTATTTCTCTTTCCTATTTACCTTTACCTCTTTTATCCTCTCTCTTTTGTTTGCATCATTACATTGTCAGAACATGTAATATTTCTACATTATACTTATATCCTTGTATCCATATTTCTTTTAATCTTATATCTATGATAAAATATAGTAGATGTTTACCATATACCCCATTTCTGAAGTTTTCCCAGTTGTCCCTTTATTTAGAAAAACATCCCTAGTAGACTTTACCTATCGTTCTAAGATCTGAATAAAGAATCCCCATTGCAAAATTTCTTCCTAGTTCCACACTCCCCACTCTGCACAGTTGCTCTATTGCTCTCTTACTTTGTATGTTGTTTTGGAGAAGTCTGACTCTAGTCTATGTTTTCCTCCTTGTAAATCATTTAATATTTTTGGTAGGAGGGCTTAAGAAAATTATTTTTTAGATTTCAAAATCTAATAGTTTTACTAGGATGTGCCTCAAAGTTCACCATTCCAGGTTGATTTTTCCAGCTACCCACTGAGCTCTTACTATATGTACATTCAGGTCTTCATTTATTTCTGGAAAGTGTTCTCGAATTAAAGTTTTAAATATTAGCCCTGTTCTATTGTTTTCTTTTTCTGCTTCAGGGACTACAGTTTTTTTATTATTATTATTTCGATAGTTTTTGGGGGACTGGTGGCTTTTGGTTACATGGATAAGTTCTTTAGTGATGATTTCTGACACGTTAGTGTACCCACAAAGACTATAATTAATATGTCTTCTTCTTTGCCTGTCTTCCATTTCAGCCACTTCTTTTCTGTTCCATTTTACTTTTCTGTGTGTCACTTTTCAATATCTTTTATGTTTTCCTACTTTGATATATCATAAAATTTTCATTTCAGTCTGTCCTCCCTTAGGCACTCTATAATTTAGTCTTTATATTTATGATAATTTTCTCCTTTTCTTAATTTCTTTCATGAGTTTAGTCAATCTCTTTTGATTTCTATAGCTTTTTGTCCACTTTGACTTCAATGTTTTCATATCAACAAATGCTTAAGAATTCTAAATCAAGTTTGGAGCTTTTTATTACATTTTTCTTCTGCTTCGTGACGCTTTCTGAAGACAAATTTTTATCAGATGAAAATTTTGATTTTGATTTTGTTATAGTAGATAGCAGATTTGTATAGATTTATTCACTTTTTTCTAATCCATTTCGTAGATCTGTGGAGGCTTACAAAATTTTTAGTTCAATGGTGCCCTCTTCTGTCAGCGTAGCAGAGTCTAGTTTCTTTAATGGATATTTTGGGGGTGGGGGAAGGGCCCAGGAAGGTGGGATTTTTTTTTTTATGTGGAAATACCATATCACTAAGTAAAGTATTTCTATGTTTATTATTTTTACATAGGTTTTCATTCTATGACTGCGTCTTAATGAATTTATTCAGTACCTAATGATGAAAATCTAAACCGAACACATTGTCAAATTAATCTCCATAGAAACTGTACTAATATATACTCCTACTAGCAATGTGTAAAAAGGTCTACTTCCTCACAGCCTCTGAAATGCTATATTGGCTAACATACCTAACATTTTACTCCACAATTTTACAGGCCTGTGAAAAGTGGCATTACAGAGTAGTTTTATTTTATATTCATATTATGAGTGAGTTGAGCATTTTTCATATGTTTAGGGACCATTTTCTTAAATGGTTCTGTATTTTCACATCCTTTACCCTAATCTGGTACATTTCTAAATAACTGTTTGAACCTTGAATAGTTTCTGTAATGAACACAATGCTGGCCCTTGTCTACAAAAGCTGCATTTTAAGAAGTAGAACAATTAGACAAGACTGAACACCTGACCTAGAGGAAGAAAAATCATAGGCTGAACTGATCCAAGCAGATTTCCCTTACCCTTACATTTGAACTAATCCAAGACTGAGTCACTTAACCTCATAAATTCATAAGCTCTTAAGATAAAATATCCTGTAGATTTGGGATTTCAGTTTCCGTTGGAGCTAGGACCACCATAAGCCAAAGTAATCAGCTGGCTGAAGCTATGAGTAAAATGGGAAACAGAATGCTGATTGGCAAGGAGGAAAAAATGGGAAGGACACTCAGTGAAAAATAGAAATGAGGATGGTATGACTCTGGAAGATGTGAGGAAGAGGCTTAGCTTGCTTCAGTGTGATGGGAATTTCTTTTTATTGTCTTTGATATTGCCTGTTGTAGCCTTTTTTTAAAAAAAAATACTTCTTTCGTTGAATTAGTTCGTGTGAATTATTTTTTCCTTGATTAGAATGCCTTTCTTATGGAAAACATTAGTTTAGCTCTCTGTTGCTTCAGGGGTACAAATAAAGCCAATAGATGAAATATACAAAGTATCAGAGTCTAACTTGATTATTCAACTTATGGAATGAATTCTCTCAGGAAGGTGAGTGCTTCCTTTTATTGGAACCATTCCAACACAGACTAGGCAATTACTAGGCAGCAATGTCAGAGAAAGGATACCAGTATCAAATGAGAGATTGAATTAGATGCTGTTTAAGCTTTATTTCATAACTGAAATTTTAAGAGTCTCTGTATGGTCCTTTTATCTATTTAATGTTTGCTTATTGAATGAATTAAATACTCTAAATTAAAAATACTTTTATTACAATAAAATATCTTTTACTACTGGAAGGAATGATTCTTCCAAAACATCTAGAAAACAATTTTCTAGCTAGTGAAAAGGAAATCAGCCTGTAATATCTGGAACTAGTCTGACATGTGTGTCTGGGCTTCACTGTTGTTAAGAAGCTGGCCTTGTACTCACAGTTAGGCCATGTTATTCCCCTGTGGGACATAAACAATTTCACATAACACCAATATCAGAAAAGGTCACTCTGAGACCATGATAAAGTGAGACAAAACAAGGTCAGTTTTTAATTTTATCTCAGCATAGACAAAATCAAGGTCATTATGTCCCCCCACGAAATACCCAACCTCCCTATCTCCTGGCTAATATGAGATACCCAGTCATGGAATTGTCCCCACTTTTTGAGAGTACCCAATCTAGAGCAAATCTCTGCTTTCTTGGACCCTCCCAAAAGTCACCCCACCAATGCTCAAATGCTATTATAGGTTCTTTCCAGCACCCTTGTATTGGTCTGCTCAGGCTGCCATACAAAATGCCCTAGAATGGGTGCCTTAAACAGTAGAATTTATTTTCTTACAGTTCTGGAGCCTGGAAGTCTAAGGTCAGGGTGCTACCATGGTCTGTTTGTGGTGAGGGGTGACTTCCTGACTTGTAGATGGCTGCTGCCTTCTCGTTGTGTCCACATATGGCAGGGGTGGGAGGAAAAGGAAACTCCCACCATATCTCTTCTTATAACGGCACTGATCCCATCATGATGGCCACATCTTCATGACTTCATCTAAGTCTAATTTCCTCCCAAAGGCCCTATCTCCAAATACAATTACATCAAGATCAGGGCTTCATTCAACATATGAATTTTGAGGGGACACAAATATTCACCCATAACAACACTATTACTGAGATGTGCCACGATTCCATGGGATTTATTCTCTTTGATTTTATCAAATAATAAATAATCAACTTGTTCAACTAAAAGTGTGTTTCTGGTGTTCCTTAACTGAAGAGCATTTTCATTAGAAAATGCTGCCTTTTGCAAAAATTACTGCCACGTTGTTTCATTAAGTTTAGAATACTGGGCAGGTGGAAAGTGTTTAACAGATAGTAGGTATTCCTTGAAAGAAAATTAAACGAGGGTGTTGAGAAAATTGCTTAAACTGTACTGCTAAGAACAAAGCCCTGATATTTGCATTTTATCTGCTTTTCTCCATTCATATCACACTACAAACAAGATGGGTTTTTGGATGATGAAGTTGTCATTTAATGAATAAAACTGACTATTTAATGTGACCGCAAATTGTATCAACAGATTCAAGCTGGCAGCTGCTTAGTTCATAGTGACATCATTCAATCTGCGAACATTTGTCCAGAATACTTAGGTTAATACACTCTCTGCGGTTCTGCATTTAGGGACTATTATATCATTTAAATATATTAATAGTTCTCCAAATGTCCTCAGGCAATGATAGTGGAATGCAAAATTCTCAATCCGATGCAAGCATAATTTACGAATCTTCCTTAATACTCATCTTTTTTACCATGGGTTTATATCAAAATACTAACAGAATCATCTCAGGCAGGATGAGTAAATATAGTCAGGCCACAAACATTCCTTTCAGCCAAAGGTGCCAAAATTTCCAAAGTATACCCTCTCCCCTTGCGCAGATAGCATCCTCAGTCTTGAGACACAAATGTCTGTAGAAACTGACCCCCTATAAGATTCATTCAAAATTGCATAATAACTTTTAGGCCCAGAGCTTCTAACAACAAGCGAAATCCAAGACCCAAAGAATTTAAATTACTTTGTACTGGTTAACTGAAAAAAAGCTGGCTTACTTACACGTGAAACAGATACCACACCTATGGTTCAGTTTTAATGGAGCTAGAGCTCCTGGTGCTTTATACATCTTTCTTTTTTAATCAATAATGTTGTAAATTACATAAACATCTTTCATAGCTTAAGGCTTAAAGCCTTTTATCTAAATGTAAACACTGGGCTAGGTGGGTAGAACCCCCCACCTAGCAGAATACCACAAATACAGAAAGTGCTTCTAGATAGTACAGGGGAGGGGTACATTATCAGGGCTACTCACATTTAAATATGCACAGGAATCACATGATCTTGTGAAAATGCACATTCAGTGAGTCTGTGGTGGTATTTGATAGTCTGTATTTCCAACAAGCTCCCAGGAGCTGCCCATGTTCATGCTGCTGGTCCATAATTAATTATTATTCTTTCTTTGATAGGAAAGCTACAAGTCTGCTGTTTTGTAGAAATAAAAATATCCCTTTGAGATTTCCTTCCTGCTTTCTCTTTTTCATCTACTCCATTCCCTGGGTAAGTTCATTCATATAGTATAAAACACAGTTTAGGTAACTGAAACAATTGTACCTCTTAGAATGTGTCAAATGTCAAACAAACAAAAACCAACCAAAACCAGTATACTTTGCATGACAAGCAAAGTCAAATGCTTCTCATTAATTTCCTCTGATCATCACTAAAATTAAAAACAATTTGTCTGATGTTTAAAATTTAGACACAAACTTACTAGAAAAGGAAAAATAATCTTACAAATATTGTAGAACAAAACGATTACTAAATTGTGTTCAACTTAACTCTGCCATTATTATATAATTATTATATATTATTACTACCTTCTATAACAATTACTAATGCTATGCTTTTTTCCTTTATCATAAAGAAAAATCAAAGAGAAATTATGATCATTTGTTGCACACGTTAAAAAGTCCTTTCACAATAATCGTCATTCTTCAGACTGGAATAGTTAATATTTGTACTCATTCTTCAACCCAATTAAAGCCCTGAAATCAATAATGGGTTGATTATTAGGGAAAAAGACAAAGAAGTATCCATGGCTACATGGGATTCAAAACCTAAATATATGAAGCCTGTATAATGAACTGAAATTATTAAAATGCAATTATGCCAAACAATTGGTTTAATTAATCCTTATTCTCCTTGAATTGATTTAATATGGAAGGTTAGGATCTATTTTAATATAGTCCTTCTAAAATGGAATTTGCCCATTTCATCTAAGGTGTCTAATACTTTAATATACAGTTATTCAATTATTCCTTTGTAATCTTCTTTATTTCTCTAGGGTTAGTAGTTTTGTCCCCCTTTTCATTTCTGATTCTAGTAATTTGAGTCCTTTTTTTGTTCTTGGTTAATTGAGCTAAAGGTTTGTCAATTTCATTAGTCATTTCAGGGAACCAGCTTTTGGTTTCATTATTTTTCTCTGTTTTTCTATTCTATATCTCATTAATTTCCTTTCTAATATTTATTTCCTTGCTTCTGCTAGTTTTAGATTTAGTTTACTCTCCTTTTCCCAATGTCTTAATACGAAAGGGTACGATATATTTTAATATGGTCATTTGTGGTATAAATTTACCTCTAAGTACTGCTTTTACTCTATCATGTAATATTCTTTTTTTTTTGAGACAGAGTTTTGCTCTTGTTGCTCAGCTGGAGTGTAATGGCATGGCACGATCTCAGGTCACTGCAACCTCCACCTCCTGGGTTCAAGCAATTCTCCTGCCTCGGCCTCCCAAGTAGCTGGGATTACAAGCATGTGCCACCATGCCCGGCTAATTTTTTGTGTGTTTAGTAGAGATGGGGTTTCACCACGTTGGCCAGGCTAGTCTCGAACTCCTGACCTCAAGTGATCCACCCATCTCGGTCTCCCAAAGTGCTGGGATTACAGGTGTAAGCCACCGTGCCTGGCCTTTTTTTATTCACCTAAAATTATATCAAAATGTATCTTTTGATATCTTCATTGAAACTGGTGTGTCACATAATTTCCACATATTTGGGAGTTCCCCATATTTCTTTGTTTTTTATATCTAATTTCATTCCTTTGTGGTCAGAAAACATACTTTGTATTATTTTTTATGTTTTTAAATTTATTGAGCTTTATTTTATGGCTTAGTATATGTTCTATTTTGAATAATGTTTTATGCGCACTTGAGAAAAATGTAGTCTGCTGCTGTTGAGTGTTATCTATAGATATGTATTAGGTCTAGCATTGTTAAAATCTTCTAGATCTGTGTTGACTTTCTACCTAGTGGTTCTAGCCGTTACTAAAAGTAGAATATTGAAGTTTCCAACTATGTTGTTGAATTGTCTATTTCTTATTTCATTTTTGTTAGTATTTGCTTCATGTATTTTACTTTTCTGCTATTAGCTGCACATATGTATATACTGGTTGAGTATCCTTTAATCCAAAACACTTGGGATCAGAAGTGTTTCAGATTTTGGAATATTTACATATACATAATGAGATATCTTGAGACTGAGATCCAAGTCTAAACACAAAATCGTTTATGTCTCATATACGCCTTATACATATAGACCAAAGGTAATTTTACACAATATTTTAAATAATTTTGTACATGAAACAACTTTTTGACAATGTTTTGATTATGGCCTATCACATGAGGTCAGGTGTGGAATTTTCCGCTCATGGCATTATGTTGGCCCAAAAGATTTTGCATTTTGGAATATTTCAAATTTCAAATTTTTGGAATAGAGATGCTTAACCTGGAATTGCCACATCTTTCTGACAGATGGATCCTTTCATCATTAGAAAAGACCTCTCTTTATAACAACTAAAGTCGTTTTGTCTGATATTAGTACAGAATCTCCAACTTTCTTGTAGTTCTGTTTACATACCTTTCTTCATCCGTTCATTTTTGATTTGTTTGTATCTAAAGTGTGTCACCTTTAGATAGCATACAGTCAGATCTTGTCTTTTAATCTAGTCTGAGAAACTCTACCCTTTGTTGAAATCTTTAATCCATGTTATATTCAGTGTTATAACTGATATAGATTTAAATCTGCCATTTTACTTTTTGTTTTCTATATGCCTCGTGTATTTTTGTTCTTCTATTCTTTTTTACTGCTTTCTTTTGTATTAAGTGAATATTTTCAAATGTAGCAGTTCAATTTTTAAAATTATTTTTTGGTATATTTTTTGTTATTTCCTTAATTCTTGCTCCAAGTCTTACTATATACATCTTAACTTATCAGAAATAGCTTCATATTTATGCTAACTTAATTCCAGTGTGATATAGAAACATTACTCCTATATAGCTCTATTCTCTTTTCCCCCTTACGTGGCATTATTGTTATACATATTATATCCATAAATTTTAAAAACCTGACTATTTTTGGTTAGAGTTATTGTTTTAATTATTACTATAAAAGACTTTTTAAAAAAAGAGACTCTAAGAAAGGAGAGCAAATATACATTTATAGGTATTGTTATATTAATGTTCATATTTTTATCTGGTTCTTTTTCTTTATTCCTATGGGTTCAAATTACCATTTGGAGTCATTTTCTTAGCCCAGTATGGCTTTGCTCCCATTCATATCCTTTGTATTATTATTGGCAGATAGATTAGATTTCTATGTGCTATAGCTCAGTATGTTTATATTTTATATACATATTGGTTTTTATACTCAGTATTACATAGGTTTAAAAAGGAGAAGAAACATACACTTATACTTTTATGTCTTTTATAATTACCTAATTACTTTTACTGGTGCTATTTATTTATTTATTTACATTATTGTCTGGGGCCACTTTCAGCCTGAATGAATTCTTTAGTATTTTTTGTAGTGGTGGTCTACTGGCAACACATTTGCACAGTTTTTGCTTACCTGGGAATGTCTTTTTTTGCCTTCATGTTTGAAAGACAGCTTTGCTAGGTATAGAATTCTTCGTTGACAGTTTTTTTTCTTTATTTTTGTTTTGTTTTGTTTTTCTTTCAGCACTTCAAAAGTGTTAACATACTGCCTTCTGGCCAACAACAGTTTCCAATAAGAAGTGAGTGTTAATCTTATTGGGGTTCCACTGTAAGTAATGAATCATTTTTCTCTTGAAGCTTTCAAGATTTTCCCCTATCTTTGGCTTTCAGAATATTTATTGTGATGTGTCTATTTGTGGATCTCTTTGCATTTATTGTATTTGAAGTTTGCTGAGCTTCCTGGATGCATTTTTCAATAAATTTTGGAAATTTCCAGCCATTATTTCCTTCAATAATTTTTTTGTTTTCTTTTTTTCGCCCTCTCTAACACTTTCATTATGCATATATTGGTGCACTTAACAGTGTCCCACATTTTCCAGAGGCTCTATTCTTTTATCTTCATTCTTTTTTTTTCTCTCTGCTCTTCAGATTGCATAATACATATTGTTCTATCTTCAAGCTAACTAATCATTTTTTTCTGACACCTGAAATCTACTGTGATTCCACTGTGAATCTACCGTGAATCTGTCCCCCTTCTAGTAAATTTTTCATTTCAATTATTGTACTTTTTAACCCTAGAGCTTCTAACTGGTTGTTTTAAAAAAATTGTTTTACTTTATTGATGGACTTTATTTCATTTGATATTGTCATCATATCTCCTTTGTTTCTTAATCCCAGCTTCCTTTAGTTCTTTGAACATATTTATAATGGCTACTTTGAAGTTATTGTCTGTTTAATCTGGCATCAGGTTGCTCTCACTGACCATTTCTGTTGCATTTTTTCCGGTGTATGGGTCATACTTTCCAGTTTCTTTGCATGTATATTTTTTTTGTTTGAAACTGGATATTTTAGATAATATATTGTAGCGACGCTGGGTATTCCTTCTGGGGCTTGTTATGGCTGGTTGCTTGTTTAGCTGTTTGGAGATGACCTAGATTATTTTAGCTAAGTCTATCCACTTCTACAGTGTGTGACGCCTCTGATGTTGCTCCTCAGGGCGTGCATTCTTGCTTATGCTCACAGTCACCCTGGGATAACAATAATTTTGGCAGGGCCCTCTTTGTCTTTTTCCCTGACCATATTCAGCTGTTAAGTTCCACTAATTGAGGGCTGATTGCTCTATTTTTTTCAACAATGCCCTGAGGTATAAATTGGTTCACAGACTAATCCATTTAAATTCAGGCTCATTTTAAGGGATAGTTCCTCGGTGTTTTAGATTTGTTCTGACCCAAAAAAGGCTTTTCTCAGGTATCCCTTTCCTTAGTTTTCCCCAGAGAACTAGTTAGCCTACAATTTATTCTATATCTAAAGTGAGCCCATCCATCTCCTCCCAGTTGCCTTTCACCACTGCTTTTGAGTGTTCTTAGGTTTGAACTTTTCCATCTTTCCTTGCAAATGAAGTCAGTTCCTTTGGGTAGCAGCTGGAGTTATATATTCTACCTGCTTTCTCCTCTCTTCCCTAGGAAAGAATCTTTTTTTTATTATACTTTAAGTTTTAGGGTACACATGCACAACATGCAGGTTAGTTACATATGTATACACGTGCCATGTTGGTGTGCTGCACCCATTCACTCGTCATCCAACATCAGGTATATCTCCCAATACTATCCCTCCCCCTCCCCCCACCCCACAACAGGCCCCCATGTGTGATGTTCCCCTTCCTGTGTCCATGTGATCTCATTGTTCAATTCCCACCTATGAGTGAGAACATGCAGTGTTTGGTTTTTTGTCCTTGGCGATAGTTTGCTGAGAATGATGGATCCATTTCTCCGGTGCTAGGGATAGGAACAATGGGAGCTTCTTTCTGAGTGAAATACCTTCTTGAGAGCTGAACACTCAGTTGATAGAGGGCAACAGTCAAAGGTGTCCCGGGCTTGCTTCTCTCACTGTGAAACTCTCAGACCATAAGGTAGGTCTGAGAATTACCTAGGCTAATGAAGGCTCCAGTATTCTCAACAGTACCACAACCAAGGTACAGCGTCTGTCCCATGAGTTGGGGCTGGGCAGAAGAAAGGAGCCTCTAGATCTTAGCTAAGTTCACCCACAACTTAGCATCAGCAGTATGTAGGAGGGGGAAAGAATAAGAAATGATTATAGCCTGCCCCATCATAAAGTCATCCAGATGCCAAAAAGAAATTTGGCTTTAGTTTAGTGACATCAATTTTTACAATAACTGTAACTTCTCTACTTCACAGTATCATTTATTCTTTCTCTGGAGCATAGCTATTTTCAGAGCTCACATTCATCCCTACACACTAGAATGGCTAAATCTGTTGTTAAAATATTTAAATATGTTTGTATAAGTTGGCAAATAGCTGCTATCTGAAGTTTTCCAGGTGATCCACCACCACCCTAGTCTCCCAGGTCCTTCCCCCAGGATTCCGGTGATCCCGGAATATATCCAATGAATAAAGGTATATTCACAGCACAGGATGTACAGGACTCTGTCTCAGTGCCATAGCTGTGTCTATTTTGAGTGGTCAGTGTCCACGCTATACAGACTGTTAGATATTTAAATCTCATTTCTGACTCTATTCTACAGAATTAGAATGTCTAATTTATAAACAGAAAAACTGAAATACTGTCATATAAATCCTTTTCTATTTTCTTAAGTGGTAGGCAAAACTGATCCTTGAAAGCATGATATAGAAGAGGTCATGCACATATATTTCCTGGGCACCTATTAATTTCCAGGTACTTTATGCTACTTCTGCCTCCCTTACTGGGGACACTACTTATTCAATAAGATTATTTCCTTTGGGCAGCAAAAAAGTGCTCTTTTTGTGAAATGGGGAAAACCATACCCACTTCACAGGCTTTAGGGGGATTTGCAATGTATGATAGTTATTTGTTTACTTGTCAGTCTTGCCTGCTAGACTGTAAGTCCTTGAAGTCAGCAGTAGTGTCTCAATTATGTGTGTATAACCAGAACCTATCACAGTGGCAGATACATAGCTGATTCGTAATAAATAGTTTGAGCATGAATTATTCAATTGATTAATATATCTGAAATGCTCAGCTAGTTATTCTCTTGTCCCATTTCTTCTAGAAATAATATTCTTCTAATAACTCTTGTAATGACTGATATTACTATCTCTTTTGTGACTGTGTTTAAAGAAGAATTCTGGAGATGCAAAGTTTCAACCTGATACAATCAATTTCAAGCATCAGATAGACTGGTGATAGGAATTTGTTGGAAAGAGAGAGTGTAGAATGCATCATACTTAACCATCTTTTCTACAAAAAGAAGTCCTGGTAGTTACATTCTAATTACAAAACTACACTTTCAAACAACATAATCTTATTCCATTCCTGAATTCATGGGAAAAGGCTTTCTAGTACTATCCAAGATGGAAAAATATAACCTGGGAATAATGAATGTTCTATGAGCTTCTCTCAGAATTTATCATAGTTCAAAGAACTGAGGATTGTTCATTTGCTCAGAAACCTTCAACTAAAAGATTTTCTAGACACCCTGAGAATCAAATTACACAAAATTTTGTTTTGCCTCAAATCACTGTATGCCAGGTCAGACAGGAGATACTTGGTCCTCCGAAAGAATAATACCCAAGCTCTGCCTACTTGTGAAGCCAACCTTGTCTATATGGAAAACACTAAAAAAGGTGAGAGAAAGAAAAAAGCTAGTTGTCTATTTAGAGGAATCACCCATTACTTTTTCTTTTTTTTTATTATTATTATACTTTAAGTTTTAGGATACATGTGCACAACATGCAGGTTTGTTACATATGTATACATGTGCCATGTTGGTGTGCTGCATCCACCAACTCATCATTTAGCATTAGGTATATCGCCTAATGCTATCCCTCCCCCTTCCTCCCACCCCACAACAGTCCCCGGTATGTGATGTTCCCCTTCTCTGTCCATGTGTTCTCGTTGTTCAATTCCCACCTATGAGTGAGAACATGCGGTGTTTGGTTTTTTGTCCTTGCGATAGTTTGCTCAGAATGATGGTTTCCAGCTTCATCCATGTCCCTACAAAGGACATGAACTCATCATTTTTTATGGCTGCATAGTATTCTATGGTGTATATGTGCTACCTTTTCTTAATCCAGTCTATCATTATTAGACATTTGGGTTGGTTCCAAGTCTTTGCTATTGTGAAGAGTGCTGCAATAAACATACATGTGCATGTGTCTTTATAGCAGCATGATTTATAATCCTTTGGGTATATACCCAGTAATGAGATGGCTGGGTCAAATGGTATTTCTAGTTCTAGATCCCTGAGGAATCGCCACAGTGACTTCCACAATGGTTGAACTAGTTTACAGTCCCATCAACAGTGTAAAATTGTTCCTATTTCTCCACATCCTCTCCAGCACCTGTTGTTTCCTGACTTTTTAATGATCGCCATTCAAAAGCAAATATTTAAAGAATGATATGTCTATCTCTGTCCTCACTATTATTCAACCTCTATCCTATCACTTAAAAGCAAGAACAATGAGAAATAGAAACAAAAGATAAATGAGAACTGATGAACAGAAAACATTCCTGATTCCTAGGAAGCAAGTAAGAGTGCAGTGTAAGCCAAAAGCTTGTCTTAATACAAAACTAAATTGTTTATCCCTGCTCCCTTGAACTAATGACTGAGAAAATCAAGTCTGTCATGATGTATGACAAGACATGGTCTTCAGGAGAATATCTGCTTTTGGCCTTCACTCATACCTCATTGACACTAGGGCACTGAAAACTAGGGCTAATACTCATCATTGCCATGGACAGTAGGATAATCTTAACAAACATCATTTCAGAGACTAGCAATTTCTAAAACTCCTTTGTAACTATATTAAATGTTTGAATTTTCTGTTCTTTCTCTTTTCCAGGGGAGACATATATAATTAATAAAATAGCTACTGGAGGTATTAGAACAAATATGATGAAAATTTAGTATTCTGGAATACCCTAAACAGGTAATCAGATCTTGAATAATCAAAAGTTGATTTTTAAAACCATGCCCCTTGTTTCTCTTAAATTTGTTGTTAAATTCTATAACCCCTTAAAGAATCTTTAAACATGGACCTACATATTGAACAAAATCATGTATTCCCTTAAAGTGATGCATTTATTATGTGAAATCCTCTCAATATATTTTATCTTGATAATTTCAGTGATAAATAATCATTTTAATTCTAATTTTCTCAGATATTAAATAAAGCTTCAATCAACAAGATTGAATCTATAATACATTCATATTTATTCATCTATACCTGTATTTGAATAACATATTTTGTTTGAACATTTTCAACAAATTTGGAGGGTATATCTGGAGTACTGCTAAATAGCCTACTCAAAATTTACTGAGACAGAGAGAGCTGGTACTCATAATTATCCATATTCTTCTCTTATTCCTGGGTATAAGGCTAGAATACATTTTCCAGTCTCCATTGCAGTTAGGTGTAACCAGATGACTGAGTTTAGTTCAATGGAATGTGAAGAAAAGAGATGTGCACAGTTCCAGGCCCAGCTTATAAAACTGTATCTCATGTAATTCCCTAATCCTGAATGAAGAGGACTCCAAGAAATGAGAAACAGATAAAGCTACACAAATGGAAGGAACCTGGCTTCTGGAAGGCATGGAACAAGGACCTGGCAGACTGCAAGGATGTATATAAGCAAGAAATAAGATTTTATTGTGATTTACTACTGCAGTTTTAGAGATTGTTAAACCAACAAGAATTACTAGAACTGACTAACACAGGTTTGGCTATTTTTTTTTCTTTTGTAAGGAGTAGAGTAGCACATAATTATAAAGATTTCAATGAATTATGTTGACAAACTTTTATTATTTGAATTCTGGTCTAATTTAATAAATCTGGGTCCCAAATACTCATTAATTCCTCATGATCTGAATGCCACTCCAAGGATACACAATCTTAGTTTCATATCAGCAAGAGCTGGTAAGGTGAGAGAGGAGAGGAAAGAGTCTAAAAATCTCTCTATAGGGAATTCTTATTTGAAAGCCAGTCTAAAAACAAAGGTTTTTTTTGTTTGTTTGTTTGTTTTTGAGCCAGTTGTAGCAATGTCCTATGTGAGGAACACTTGGGGGCCCACTGAGAGAGGTACAATGTCAAAGGAAAAACAAGGTGAAGAATCAATGTGAGAAAAATTTCAACAACCAAAGAGATAGTAATTTTTAAACAGCTATAGCCAACGTGTTATATATGCTGTGATTGCCTTCGCAGAGGTCACTGAAGCCAAAGTCCAGCTCAGGTGACATTTGATGGCTGATTCAAAAGGACGCATCATAAGATTAAGATGTTATGTACAAATCAAGAAATGGTTCCAAAATAAGAAATTAAGTATGCTGAGAAATTCAGTATCTGTTGACTATCTCAGGTTTTTCAATCAATCTCTAAAACAGAATGGTGAACATATGGTTGTATCCAATTCCACTGCTAAATCATTTCAGAATTGTTAAACATTCCTGTTAATGTGGAAAACTCTAGTACTTAAATATTTAAAAGTATTGTGTGGTTGTCTAAATCTCTTCACAGATCTCTAAGAATTTGTTTTATGAATCTGGGTGCTTCAATGTTGGGTGCCTATATATTTAGGATAGTTAGCTCTTCTTTTGGATTGAATCCTTTATCATTATGCAACGTCTTTCTTTGTCCTTTTTGATCATTCTTGGTTTAAAGTCTTTTTTATCTAATATAAAAATAGCAACTCTTGCTCTTTTTTGTTTTCTGTTTGCATGAGAGATCTTTCTCCATCCCTTTACTTTGAGTCTATAGGTGTAGTTACTTGTGCAATGGGTCTCTTGAAGACAGCAGACAATTGGGTCATGGTTCTTTATCCAGCTTGTACCTAGCCTTTGAAGTGGGACATTTAGCCCATTCACATTCAAGGCCAATATTGATATGTTAGGATTTGATCCTGTCATCATGTTGTTAGATGATTATTATGTAGACTTGATTGTGCAGTTACCTTATATTGACAATGGGCTATGTATTCAAGTGTTTTTTGGTGGCAAGTATTGTTCTTTTATTTCCATGTTTAGTACTCCCTTTAAGACCTCTTGTAAGGCAAATCTAGTGGTAATATATTCCCTGAGCATTTGCTTATCTGAAAGGAATTTAATTTTCCTTTGCTTATGAAGCATTGGTGAGATATGAAATTCTTGGTTGGAATTTCTTTTCTTTAAGAATGCTGAAAATAGGCCCCCAATCTCTTCTGACTTCTAAGGTTTCTGAAGATCTGATGTTAGCCCGATGGAGCTCCCTTTGTAAGTGACCTGCCTCTTCCCTCTAGCTGCCTTTAACATTTTTTCTTTCATAATAACCTTGAAGAATCTGATGACTATGCAGCTTAGGGATGGTTGTCTTGTATAGTATCACACAGGGGTCCTCTGAATTTCTTGAATTTGTATGTTGACCTCTCTAGCAAATTGGGAAAATTTTCATGAACTATATTCTCAAATATGTTTTCCAAGTTGTTTGCTCTTTCTCCTCTTTCAGGAATGCCAATGAGTCACAGATTTGGTCTCTTTATACAGTCCCATATTGCTTGGAGGTTTTGTTCATTTCTTTAAATTCTTTTCATTTTTGTTTGCCTGTATTGTTTTGAAGGAGCAGTCTTCAAGCTCTCAGATTCTTTCCTCTGCTTGGTCTCCTCTGTTACAGTTTTTGCTTCCAATTGTACTTTGAAACTCCTGTAGTAAATTTCTCATCTTTGAAATTTCAGTTTGGTTCATTCTTAAAATGGTTATGTCATCTTTCAACTCTTGGATCGTTTTACTGTTTTGCTTGGATTGGGTTTCAACTTTTTCTTATGTCTTGATGAACTTCCTTGCCATGCAATTCTGAATTCTATGTCTAATATTTCAGACATTAACCTGAAATTGTGACACTGTGTTTTCTATGGAGTATAATAAAGGAAAAACTCCTATTCCTGAATGTCTCTGAATCCCTAGAACTATTCCCCTTTGCCTCCATAGGTTGTCAGTTCCCAGTGAACATCTGTTCCCTATCCTTTCATAAAAAGGATATGGAAATACAGATGTTGTTTTGCAATTGAGCTGCTTCTTGTTTATACAGCAAAGATTCACACATAGGTGCTCCAGATAATATGGTGATAATGTGGCATACAAAGTTTTGTTAAAACTTTTTAAATTATTGCAATTATAGAAAAATTTAACAATGTTAATGCCACATTTCATTAATTCTAAAATACACATTTTTCTATATTTTAACATTTCTGAACTTAAGACTTGTCTTAAATAGGTGGCATCTTATATTCTCTATCATCCAGGGAGCAGTCATGTTGGGGCTGTCACTGAAGGAACAAACTAGGTTTATATTCTTGCACATGACCAGACAGTTGCAATGCCTTGATCTTAATGTCTACAACTTTATAATTTGAGGAGGGAATATCAAGATCGGTTATTGTCAAAAAAAAAAAAAAACCTTTCACTGAAATATTCTAGAAGACAAGAAAGTGCCAGTTTCAAAACTGGTAGACTGGATGAGTATTAGTGACTTGAAATAAAATACTACAGATAATACTGGATTAATATTTTAGGAACAGCTATAGCACTAATGTTCTTGATGATACAAGAGATAATATGTGTGAAAAACAAATACTGACAATTTGAGTTTAAAAGTGATTCAGAAGAATTGAACTCTAAATGCAAAGATGTTTGACAAGTATAATAAATGCATTTTGTTTAAATTTTCTTTTTGCTTGAGTGCTCAGAAGTAATTATTTAAAAATCCACATATAAATGAGTCTAAAATAATTCTTTAGGCAAGTATAAAATAAAAATCTGAAGCAATAAGAAAGTGTTATGTCACAGTTTAATTAGATTTTTTTTTGGTAGTACATAAGGTATATCCCTGTGGTTTTTTTTTGACCGAGTCTCATTCTATTGCCTAAGCTGGAGTGCAGTGGCGTGATCTCAGCTCACTGCACCCTCCATCTCCCTGGTTCAAGTGATTTTCCTGCATCAGCCTCCTGAACAGCTGGGACTACAGGTGTGCACCACCATGTCCAGCTAATTTTTGTATTTTTAGTAGAGGCAGGGTTTTACCATGTTGGTCAGGCTAGTCTCAAACTCCTGACCTCGTGATCCACCTGCCTTGGCCTCCCAAAGTGCTGGGATTACAGGCATGAGCCACTGCATCCAGCCAGGTATATCTTTTAATAGAAAAAAATTTAGATTCAATAGAATCTGAAAACAAAGTTACTCCTTCAATATACTAGAGAATGTTAGCTCCTTGACTAGTAAATTTTTATTACAATTTTCTAGGAATTTTAAAATTTATATTTAACTTATATATACAAGATGTGACTGTTACATAATGAGATTGAACAATTCTAAAACTGATTTAGTTACTTTGTAGTCATAATGAATCTCTATTTGTATTGACTCATTTTATTTAAGTAAAAATAATTCATAGAAGAGTGGACAAAATACCTTCTTGTTTTATTTAACACAAAAACTTCAATCAGTTACATATTTGTGCTTGTGTATATGTTGTGTGTATAGTCATAAGACAAGCAAATATTCAACAGTATAATGCTTGTGTGGTGAGCATTGAAAGAGCAAGAGTTCTAACCTCACAAAATCAGCTGGGCATGGTGCTCACACCTAGAATTCCAGCACTTTGGGAGGTCGAGGCGGGTAAATCACCTGAGGTCAGGAGTTTGAGACTAGCCTGGCCAACATGGGGAAACCTCATCTCTACCAAAAATACAAAGATTAGCCGAGCATGGTGGGACACAGCTGTAATCCCAGCTACTCGGGAGGCTGAGTGAGGCCGGAGAATTGCTTGAACCTAGGAGGTGGAGGTTGCAGTGAGCTGAGATCGCACTACTGCACTCCAGCCTGGGCGAGAGAGCGAGACTCTGTCTCAAAAAAAAAAAAAAAATCATTTGCAAAATGGTACTTATTTTCCTCATTGCATTTAAAATGGCAAAATTTAACACTCATCCAAATCACTGTTTAAATACAACCCAATCATGAATGTAATAGATAACTGATGACCTATATTATTACCATATGCCAAAAAAATTGAGAAAGCACTTATTAGTATTATTATATATTGACAAACCATGATTGTATATATTTATGGGGTACAAAGCGAGGCTATTATTTTTAATGCAATATGAAATAATTAAATCAAGCTAATTAACCTATCCATCACCTGGAATATTTGGCATTTTTTGTGATAAGATTGAGATTTATTCTCAAGATATTGAAATGTACAGTAATCAATTATTAGCTATGTTTACCATTATGTGCAATAGATCTAAAAAATCATAATCATTCTTTTTATCTAATTGTGGCTTTTTACCCTTTGATTATCATCCCCATTCCTCCCACTTCCCAGCCTCTGGTAACCAGCATTCTATTGTTTTGAGGAAGCACTTCTTAAAACAATAACATAGAAAATATTTCCTCTTTAGTGGCAAAAATTTGAGATTTTTCACATTAGAAATTATCAGTATATAGAATAAGTTCATAGAAAAGCATTTTAATAAATTTAGAATATTTATAAAATAATCTGATGAATAGGGTACATGTGTTAGAGTCACTATTGGACAGTTTAAAAATTGTTTGCTTGTTTTACAAAATCAACTAGAATGAGGTGGGAAGTTATGCTTATCACCAAGGGGAAGAGCTATCTAAGATTGGAAGTCATGTTTGCCTTGGAAAAAATGTCAAGCTGCCATTATACGCTGACTAAAATGAAATATTTTGTCTACATGGTA
The DNA here is from genome assembly GCF_028885655.2 of Pongo abelii. NCBI lineage: Eukaryota > Metazoa > Chordata > Mammalia > Primates > Hominidae > Pongo > Pongo abelii. The sequence goes on from NC_071989.2 coordinate 33,769,990, forward strand.
TTTTTCTATGTTCTGTATGAAAATAAACACAGCAGCTCTGAGAAATAATTACACAATTATTCTGTAGTCTTTGATTTATACTAAGTAGTTAATAAAACTAGCCTTGAAATATCTTTACTGTCAGTGGTATAGTTCTCTGATTTTAATCTCTCTGCTAAATGTTTTATGTTATTTCTCATTCCAGTTCATGATGTTATCAGTATTTCTGATAAAGGTTTCCTCAGACTAAGGAAATCAGATCAACTCATTTCTGCTATCCATAAATGCATTGGATCTGGGAATCTATTTGATCAAATAAAAACAATCAAAGTAGCTGAAATTCTGAACTGAGTCAAGGTTGAAGCCACACACTATCAGGCTTTTGTTGTGGTGGTCCGTATTTCCAACATGTCCACGTCTTTCTTCAGTGGGAGATAATACATCTAAAAACTGTTGAGAAAAATGTTTTTCTTCTACTAGCAGAATAATACATTTAAACACACAGACATATTTAAAGCTGATTTAAAAAACATTTTAATAAACAGCTTTTTAATTGTATCTTTGCACAGGTCAATAAACAGATAAACACAGTCAAATATTGCCTTACGATTATGTGTATGGCTCAATCTTAGCTTTTTTCTATTTTCCAAATATGACTGCCCTCCTACCTATCATTTCACTTAAAGTGATATAAAAAAGGGTCCAGGATAAGAAGGAAGCTCAAATGATTTCAGTTATTGGATGAGAACAAAAATAAAATTACTATTGAAAAACATCTATAGAGAACATATCGTCTCTTGAAAAAGTCTATTGAAATCTCATGTTAAATAATCAGTAATTACTAAATATAGACTAGTCTCCTTACAGCTACTCTTAAGAGTTCCAAGAGACTAAGAAACCTCAAAAGGAAAATTGTTACTCTAATTAATTTGTTCAGGATACATTCCTTCTTAATGTAACTTGGCTACTTCTGCCTAACCACATTATAACATATAACATTTACAGAAAGCAAAGCACAGAGTAAATTCAGGGTCATTGCATAAATTACAACCTTGCTGAACGCCCTTTCGGTGAAATGGGTTGAGGGGAGAAAATGCTAATGGTTTTAAATAGTAGGCTTCTCTTCAAGATAACTCAAATTCCAATTAATAAATCATTTATATGAGCTCAAATCTTAGCTTTCAGTAGAAGAAAGATAAATTGATCCTGAAAGCCGGCAGTCTCAGGGAGGAAAAAAATCAAGTTTCTTTATTATGCTTCTAAATAAGCAATAGTCAAGAAGTATAGCAAGCCCTACAAAGCTAACAACAACAAAAAAAAAAATGGCAAAGCTAAATCAAGAGTCACTGATACATGTGAATCTTCCCCCTGAGATTTCTTTCCAGGATAATACATTCATGAGAAACATATTTTCTTCTAGTAAGAGATTAAGTCATGGGGAAACCTTTCCCCATCTCCTTCAATATTTAATGATGCTAGGAAAATATACTGAATGGAATTCTTTTGCATTTCATAATGCCATCAAACCTATCATTTCAAGTCTAACATGGTGGCAGATGCCCATAGATTTGTGTTCAACTTTTCATAGAAGAAACTTCTAGATGTGGTACTCTTATTATAAGAGAGTAACTCTAATGGTGGCTATTTCAGGCCAGGCTGCTTGTCAGTAAGGAAGATATTTTTAAGCAGAGAAGCTTCTCAGTGTCTTTCAATCTGTACATTTCAGGTAGTGTTTACATTATCAGCCAGCTCTTTGAGCAAATACTTAAAAAACATGTATATACAACTTGCTTTGCATTTGTGTGAACTTGACTACACAAATAAGGCCTATGTTAATAGCAGGAAAGAAAAATGGCCCAAACTGCTTTACTTTCTAATTGCTCAGTGTCAAACTGTGTAACAGAACAGAAAGAAGTTTTAATTATGTAATTATTTTTCTGCATTAGGCTCTTATTCTTGAAAATGAAAGCTATCAATGGAACCCAAGACAGAGTCCAGAATTAGATAGGGGTAATATGGAATGTAATATATGGCTAAGATCTCTAATTCAGAGAGAAAAAAACTGATTATTTAACAAATGATGCTGGAATAAATGGCTATCCAATTAAAAGAAAACAAAGGCATACCCATCTCACATTACTGACAAAAAGAATCTCACACACATTATATATTTAAAAGAAAAATAAAATAATAGAAAAAATTAGGGGAATAGTTTTGATGTTGATGTAGGGGAGATCTTTCTAAACAACATAAGTAACGAGGAAATATGAAGAAGGAGAGTTTACTTAAAACTTTAAAGTATTAAGGGAAAAAGACACCATAACAAAGATATGACTAAGACAAAGGGCCTTTTGTGGTATCATTATGTGCAACTGTTGGGAGAGAAAAGGGAGTAGGAAATAGTGCCTTCTATCTTCATCTTTCCATGCTATCTGCTAAGAATTGTATCATCCTGACTGTCCTTATTTGTAGACGTACACTCTTTAGAGCTGCATTGCTACTCACAGAGGACAGCAAAGTCTAGCCAGGTCTGACTATTACAGTTGCAGCTACTTCCATACAATCTAAGTAGGGAGACAGAATAATGGCTCCCACAAATATATCTACATCATAACTCCTGGAACCTGCAAATGAATATGGCACCTAACACAGCAAAAATAATTTTGCAAATATTATTGCTATGGATTTCAAAAATTAAGAGATAATTTATGCACTATAAAATTCATCATTTTAAAGGGCACAATTAAGTAATTTTTAGTTTATTCAGAGTTGTGCAACTGTTACCACAGTCAATTTTGGAACATTTTTATTTCCCTAAAAATAAACTCCATATCCATTAGCTGTCACTCTCCATTTCCCTCCAACTCTCTCGGTTTCTAGTAATCATTAGTCTACTCTCAGTCTCTATGGATTTGCCTATATTGAATTTACCATACAGTATGGGGTCCTTTGTGACTGGCTTCTTTCACTTAGCATAAAGTTTCAAGGTTCATCTATGTTGTAGCATACGTCAGTACTTCATTCCTTTCTATTGCCAAATAATATTCCATTTTGTGGTTATGCCATATTTGATTTATTTATCAGTTGATGGACATTTGGGTTGTTTCCACTATATGGCTATAATAAATAATGCTGTTATGAACATTTATGAACAAGTTTTTGATATGTTTTAGATATCAAAGTTTAGATATGGTTTGAGATTTGAAGATATGTTTAATTTATCTTGGGTATAACCTGGGAGTGGAATTACTGGGTCATATGGTAACTCTGCGTTTATGGCAAACTGTGTTCCAAAGAGGCCATACCATTTTACATCGCCACTAGCAATGTAATGAAGATTCCAATTTATCCATATCCTCACCAACACTTGCTATTATCTGCCTTCTTGATTATTGCCAACCTAGTGGGTGTGAAGTACTATCTCATGATTTTGATATGCATTTCCCTAATAGTTAACGATGTTGAGCATGTTTTCATATGCTTGTTGTCCATTTGCATTATCTTGTTTGGAGCAATAGGTATTCGGATCCTTTATTCATTTTAATTGGGTTATTTGTCTTTATTGTTGAGTTACACGCATTCTTTATATGTTCTGGATACAAGCCTCTCATCAAATATATGACACAAAAATATTTTCACATTCTTGATGGGTATTTGAAGCATATGACACAAAAATATTTTCACATTCTTGATGGGTATTTGAAGCACAAGTCTTTAATTTTGATGAAGCCTGATTTATACGTTTTTCTTTTTTTCACTTGTGCATTTGTATTGTACTTAAAAATGCTTTACTTAACTCAAGGTCATAAAGATTTTCTCCTATGCTTTCTTCAAATGTTTTTGTAGTTTTAGCTCTTACATTTAGGTCTATGATGCAATTGGAGTAATTTTTGTGCATGGTATAAAGAAGAAGTAAAATTCTAATCTTTTGCATATGGATATGAAGCTGTCATAACACCATTTGTTGACAAGATGGATCCTTCTTTATTAAATTATCATGTCACCCTTGTCAAAAAACAAATTAGTTACATCTACATATTAAGAAAGCACTTCCAATGACACACTGTTAAGTGAGGAAAATAAGTTATAGAATAATGTGCATAATGTCTCATTTTAATAAAAACAAACACTAACTTTCTATACGTGTGTATATACATTTATATTTGTGTTTGTATACATGCAGGACATGACATACTTATAGGGCTTGTCTCATTTATAGCTTCTATGGAGATGCATTCCTGATTTTTTACCTTGGTGGTGGTTTTATTTTCTTCAGATCTCCTAAATTCCCATGAAGCCCTAACCATAGTCTGTGGAGCTCCTGTCTATGCAATTGTTGGTCACTTCTTCCCAGTTCGGGAGATGTTTATAACGCCCTTCGCAATGTCAAAGGGTTTTCATCTATGTCTAAAAGCCTGCTGAACTTTACAACCTGGCCTCTCGTATATTTCCTTTTGGGTGCCTTCTCACCTCTAGCCAACAGCAACCTTCATTTTCACAAATAACAACACTCTTTTTTAGCACTTTTGCTGTACTTCCAGTCAAATTACTTGCATGCTTTTTATTAGGCATTTGGGGCCTAAACTTTTCACCTGAACATAAATTAATGGCAGAAAGATAGATCATGTTAAAAATAAAAAGGTTTACAATTTTTTTAAGGAAAAGAATTGGTTTAGTGGCAATCATGTAAACTGAAGAAAGCAGAGAGTCAGTATTTACAAGTGTAAAACTAGGCAACAATGTGGACTAGTCACTCTCATCAGATACGATCCTTTGACAGGGCTCTCTGGGTTATATTGGGTGACCCACCATGAGAAAAATACATATACTGTATGCTGTGGTCTGAATATCTGTGCCCTCCCCTTAACCCCCAATTTGTATGTTGAAAACTAATTCCCAGTGTCAGGGTGTTTGGAAGTGGGGGATTTTGGAGGTGATTAGTTCATAAAGGCAGAGCCCTCATGAATAGGACTAGTGCCCCTATAAAAGGGGCCCCAGAGAGATTTCTCTCCACTTCTACCATGTAAGGACAGAGAGAAAAGACTGCTGTCTATGAGCCAGGGAGGGGCCCTCACCAGACACCAGATATGCCAGCACCTTGATTGTGAACTTCTCAGCCTTCAGAATTGTGAGAAATAAATTTCTGTTGTTTATAAGCCACCCAGTATACAGAATTCTATCACAGCAGCTCTAAGAGACTAAGACTTACTATACTTTTTGGTACTGCAATGGATCTATCTATCTAGCTACTAAACCACTTTGGTTAGTAACCAACTTCATACATTATTCAAAGATAGTAAGACCAGGAACTTATTGATCTGCAAATTGCAAACTGTTTAATGATTAACTCATAATAGCTATTCAATAAACTATATAACTATTTGGCAAATAGCCTTTATAATGCCCAAATAATGAATTAACTATCTTTTGGTGAAAGCCACACATGAAATACCCAACCTGTGTGGGCATAGGCTAAGATTGTACGTATCCTCCTTAGCACTAAAACAGTAAACTCTCTGTGTTAAATAGTTCCTATTAAAAATAAACCCATTTATAACCTACTGCTGATTCAGTAATTCTTATCTTTCATTGCTGAGTATATCATAGGAGTTGTATTTCCAAAATAATATTCTGCTACCATGCAGTCATCTTTACTCACAATAATGTTGTGAATCAGTTGTCTACAAGAAAAAAATACCTGTTCAAGTAAATTTGTCCACTGTCACACACACATACACACACAATTTTGAGTTAGAACTTAGCATCTAAGAAACAAATACTTATGCAAAATCACCAAATTTCCCACTTTCTAACATATCAAGCTAAAGGAACAAAAACCAAGTCAATATGGAAGATGGTTTCACCTGCTTAGCACTCACTAAATGATGCTTACTTATTATCCTCTGGCTCCTAGATTTGTTAGAGCAGAGGTCAACAAAACTGCTTGCTCTGATTCAACTTAAAAATCTGATAAACAGGTATTAGGTAACAGGAAACACAAAAGCAAAGATATACTCTCTACTTTCAAGTATATTTGGGAGACAGGTACACGCTGAGAACTGGATCAAACGGGTGAACACAGTGATGTGGAAGCAAAAGGTAGCAAGTGATTTCGTTTATCTGGGTTAGGAGTAGGGAAAGTGGAATCATGGAAAGTTCTCAGAATAGATAGCATTTAAGCTAGACCTTGCCTTTCAAGATGAGTAATATTTCACCCAGAGGAGAGAGAAGGCAAGGACATTTCAAATAATGAAGACAGTAAGAGAAAAAATATAGAAATACAAAATTACATGATATATTCACTGAATCCCAAATGAGCCAGTGTATATTTATAACAGTGCTATATTGGGAAAGACGGTGGAATTTTTCTGGGAAGTATTCAGTTCATCATTAGAATCATCAATGTGTTATGTGATTTATCTCTGACCTATCCTTATGCACCAATGAACCTGGCAAAAGGCAGAATTGAGACACGGAGCAAAACTAGAGCAAGAGGCACCTCTGGATGCACTGAGTGCACTACTGGGAACGAGATAACTCAGTGAGTGACTCTAGTAGGAGGCCTGGAGTGGCAACAGAGGAGAGAAAACACAGAAAGAAAGCAAAATGGATCTTAGGGGTTCACGGAGGGTAACACAAGCAGTCCCTTGGCCACTTGCCCTACTAAAAATAGAAGCATCACTAGAGACATTTGACAAAGTGCCAATGACCCTGAGCTCAGAGTTGAGGGAAGAATCCTTCAGTTAGAAATGTTTGGAGTCAAGGGTGAATAATTTGGTTCTGATGAGAGGCAATATAATTTAGTAGTAAGAGTTTAGGCTTTTCTAAAAAAAAAAAAAAAAAGAGTTTAGGCTCTGGAAATTGACTGCTTGTTTTCAGGCTACCACTTCCTGTTGGACCTTGGACAAGCTACTGAATCTGTATTTACCTTGGTTTCTTCATTTCCAAAATGAGGAAAATAATAGTGTCTACCTCATAGAATTGCTATTTAGAGTAGAGAGTTAATTAATATATGTAAAGTGCCTAGAACTTTAAATATTGGTGTACAGGCAGAGAAACTAAACCCTAGGGAATATTTTCAAATGTGTTGGAAGTGCTGAAGGCTAACAGGGGACCATGAAGGAATCTAGAGATTAATAAGTGCTAGAAGTCTCTACCACCCCGTAGGACTGGAAAACAAAGAAAAGAAGCAGTTTTCTTGTTTGTTTTTTTGTTTTGTTTTGTTTTAGATGGAGTCTCACACTGTTGCCTGGGCTGGAGTGCAATGGCACAATCTTGGCTCACTGCAACCTCTGCCTCCCAGATTCAAGCGATTCTCCTGCCTCAGCCTCCTGAGTAGCTGGGATTACAGGCGCCTGCCACCAAGCCCGGCAAATTTTTTGTATTTCTTACTAGAGATGGGGTTTCACTATGTTGGTGAGGCTGGTCTTGAACTCCTGATCTCGTGATCTGCCTGCCTCAGCCTCCCAAAGTGCTGAGATTACAGGCATGAGCTTCTGTGCCCGGCTGAAAAGAGGTAGTTTTATCCAAGCCTAGGAACTGGGGCTTTCTAATCTTCTAAGATTCTTCTAATCTTCTGGCAGTGCCTCCATTTTCTGAACTGCTAGATGCCAGTGTGTAAGGAAGTCTGGGAAATGTAGTTTACTGCAAAAGTGGAAAGCGGAACATAAAACTGATGCCTAGTAGGCAAATACCTGACAAATCTCTCTGTAAATTTTAGTTAGCAGTCATTACTAGATTTTACGTTGGAGCTAGGATGTGATAGTCACCTTGCTTCCTTTCATAATCCCAAGAAATATTGATTCTGGGCTGACTACAGATTCTCTATCGAGAAGCTCCTCTGTTGGAGCAAGAGAGTTAATATTCGGTTATATCAATCTTAGGCCTTTTAGGATTGTCTGATTCTATTTGGAATTGCTTACAGGCCTACCTCGTTTTATTGTACTTTGCCTAATTGTGCTTTGCAGATACTGACTGGCTGTTTCCTTTCTCTCTCCCTCTCCTCAGGTTTTCCTATTCCTTGAGACACTACAGTATTGAAATTAGGCCAGTTAATAACCCTACTTTGGCCTCTAAGTGTTCACATGAAAGGAAGTGTTTCATGTCTCTCACTTTAAACAAAAAACTAGAAATGATTAAGCTTTATGAGGAAGGCATGTTGAACGTTAAAATAGGTTAAAAGCTAGGCTTCTAGTGCCAGTTGGCTACGTAGGGAACGCAAAGGAAAAGTTCTTGAAGGAAATTTAAAGTGCCACTCTAGTGAACACATGAATGATAAAAAAGCAAAATAGCCTTCTTGCTGATATGGAGAAAGGTTGAGTGGTCTGGATAGAAGATGAAACTAGCCACACATTCCCTTAAACCAAAGACTAATCTAGAGCAAGGCCCTAATTCTCTTCAATTCGATGAAAGCTGAGAAAAGTGAAGAGGCTTCAGAAGAAAAGCTAGAAGGTAGCAGAGGTTTGTTCACAGGGTTTAAGAAAAGAAGGCATCTTCATAAAATAGAAGTGCAAGTTGAAGCAGCAAGTACTAATGCACAACCTTCAGCAAGTTATCCGGAAGATCTAGGTAAGATTACTGATGAAGGTGGCTACACTAAACAACAGATTTTCATTGTAGATGAAGCATCCTTATACTGGAAGATACCATGTAGGACTTTTATAGCTAGGGAGGAAAAGTCACTGCCTGGCTTCAAAGTTTCAAAGGACAAGCTAACTCTTTTGTTAGGGGCAAATGCAGCTGGCGACTTGAAGTTGCAGCCAATGCTCATTTACCATTCTGAAAATCCTAAGCCCTGAAGAATTGTGTTAAATCTACCTTGCTTGCACTCTATAAATCAGACAACAAAGCTGGGATGACAGCACATGTTTACAGTATGGTTACTGAATATTTTAAGCCCACTGTTGAAACCTACTTCTTATGAGAAAAGATTTCTTTGAAAATATTAATGCTCATTGACAGTGCACCTGGTCACCCAAGAACCTTGTACATCTGATGGAGATGTACAAAGAGATTAATGTTTTAGTTTAGTTTTGTTTTGTTTTGAGATGGAGTCTCACTCTGTCACCCAGGCTGGAGGGCAGTGGCGCGATGTCCTGGGTTCAAGCAATTCTCCTGCCTCAGCGTCCTGAATAGCTGAAATTACAGGTGATCATCATCACACCCAGCTTTTATTATTTTATTTTATTTTTATTTTTCATAGAAATGGGGTTTTGCCATGTTGGCCAGGCTGGTCATGAACTAATGGTGTTTTCATACCTGCTAATACTACATCCATTCTTATTCTGCAGCCTATGGATCAAAAAGTTAATTTTGACTTTCAAGTCTTATGATTTAAGAAACATGTTTTGTAAGGACAAAACTTCCAGAGATAGTGATTCTTCTGATGGACTGGACAAAGTAAATTGAAAACTTTCGGGAAAGGAATCATCATTCTAGACGCCATTAAGAAAATTTGTGATTCACAGGAACAGGTCAAAATATCAACATTAGGAGTTTGGAAGAAGTTGATTCCAAACCTCATGGGTGACTTTGAGAGTTCAAGACCTCAGTGGAGGAAGGAACCACAGATGTGGTATAAACAGCAAGAAAACTAGAATTAGCAATGGAGTCTGAAGATGTGACTGAATTGCTGCCTTCTCATGATAAAACTTGAACTGATGAGGAGTTGCTTCTTATAGATGAACAAAGAGAGAGGTTTCTTGAAGTGAACTTTACTCCTGGCAAAGATGCTGTGAACATTGTTGAAATGACAAAAAAGGATTTAGGATATTACATAAACTTAGTTGATAAAACAATAGCAGAGTTCAAAAGGATTGACTCCAATTTTGAAAAAAGTTATACTGTGGGTAAAATGCTATCAAACAGCATCACATGCTACAGAGAAATCTTCCATGAAAGGAAGAGTCAATTGATGCAGCAAACTTCATTATTGTCTTATTTTTTAAAATTGCCACAGCCACCCTAACCTTTAGCTGTTCAGAGCCGAAAAGGCCAAAGGGATCCTGACCGACTCAGCATTCCACTGAAGGCTATATGATCAAACAGCAAACTGTTTATCATGAATGCAGGATGTAAGCAAACTCACGGCTGTGCCTGCCACCAGAAGGTTTGCTGAGGGCAGTCAGCCCCTGGCACTGGGCTCCTTGAGGTTATCTACTGGGACATCTAGAGCCTACTGTTTGAGGAACACAGTCTTGCAAGCCTACTCTGGACCAAGCAGCTGACCTCTTCTTCCACCCCCCTTCTTGCTATCTCTTTTACCAATGAATACAAAGGGCGGTGGAAAGTCTGGGCCCTTGCCCACTAGAGGCAAGGTGCCCCTGACCCCTTCTTCCAAACATATTCTTTTGTCTTTGTCTTTATTCCCCTGTTTGCCCTGCTTTGTTCAGTCCCCCAAGGTCTGTGCAGGTTACGTTTAGCAACCACCACCCTGATCAGTCAGCAACCATCAACATCAAAGCAAGACCCTCTACCAGTAAAAAGATTATAACTCACTGAAGGCTCAGATGTTCATTAGCATTTTTTAGAAATAAACAATTTTTAAATTAAGGTATGTACATTTTTTAGCCATAATGCTATTGTACACTTATTAGACTACAGTATAGTGTAAACAGAACTTTTTATATGTGCTGGGTATATTAGTCAGCATTCTCCAGAGGGACAGGACTAACAGGATATACGTATACATGAAAGGGAGTTTATTAAGAAGAATTGACTCACATGATGACAAGGTAAAGTCCCACCAGAGGCCGTCTGCAAGTTGAGGAGCAAGGAAGCCAGTGGTAGATCAGTCCCGAGTCCCAAAACCTCAAAAGTCGGGAAGCCAACGGTGCAGCCCTCGGTCTGTGGCCAAAGGCCCGAGAGACCCTGGCAAACCACTCTTGTAAGCCCAAGAGTTCAAAAGCTCAAGGCCTTGGAGTTTGATGTTTGAGGGCAGGAAGCATCCAGCACAGGAGAAAAATGAAGGCTGGAAGACTCAGCAAGTCAGCTCTTCCATCTTCTCCTGCCTGCTTTATTCTAGCTGTGCTGGCAGCTGATTAAATGGTATCCACCCAGATTGAGGGTGGGTCTGTCTCTCCCAGTAACTGCCTCAAATGTTAGTCTTCTTTGGCAACACCCTCACAGACACACCCAGGAGCAACTTTGCATCCTTCAATCCAATCAAATTGACACTCAATATTAACCATTACACTGGGAAACTAAAAAATTAGTTTGACTTGCTTTATTGCAATCTTTGCTGCATTTCTGTGGTCTGGAACTGAACCTGCAGTATTTCTGAGGTATACCTTTACTATAATTAAAGTGTAACACAAAACAAAAGGGCCCTTTCTTTAAAGTTCCAGTCCCTGCTGGATATGTAGCTGATTGACATCAAGAAAAAAAAAAAAAAGTTGGATCACATTTTTTCTCTGTGTTATGCATAGCTAGTGGAAAATACAAGTTAACATAATAACCTTGTGTCAAGACTCAAACACAGGATAGTTTCTAACATTAGCAGACTCCTTAAGCACAATACCAACAGATTTTCCTGATTACCATAGCTGACATCCGCTCACTTTGTACTTTTCACCAAGGAAGAAGAGAAAGGGAAAGAGAACAAAGATAGGAATAATTAACCCAGTGTAACTGGTTAGGAGCATTAAAAACATTTAACTTTTTAAATATATGGCATATTTAATGTTATTTTATTAATTTTCGGTTGTGGAAGAAAAGAAATTTAATATATACTTAAGAGACAATTATTTTATCTTGAATATGTTTTGTTAACGTAAAAGGTGCTTAAGTCCTAAGCAATTTTTAAATAATAATATTTCCTGAAATCTTGCTTATGGTCTCAATTTGCTGAGCAAACACTTTTTTCATGCATAGTAAAAAGTCAACAATAATAGAATAAACTGAATTATAAATTTTGAAGAATATAGTTAGTATGATGATACAGCACTTTATCTAGAAAACAACTGCACTTTTCCTAAACCAACTGTAACAAATACCTCTCGTGCCCCATGTCAACCCGAGAAGCCCACCTCTGACTTCAGCTCCAACTGTGGTGGACAGTCTCATGTAAACTCAGACTCAGCTAACACTGATAGGGCTCCATGTAGAGTACATGGCACATCTTTCCTGTTTTTGCCCCAGGACCTCCTCCAGTGCACAACAGCCTCCACAGCCCACCTGTAAACACGGTCTGGGTGGATGAAGGTATATAAGCCCCAGCAGCTTTCTGCAGCCAATGAGGGGTTGAATGAATGCCAATGATGAGTAAATGTTACCATTTTTCATTCCTCATGGGAGGACTGTTTAGAGAGGCATCTTGAATGTTCCTCATAAGATCTCAATGGAATCTATCCCCTGTTACACACAGGGACACCCCAATAATGCCCCCTTATCTTAGCTCTTCATTTTTCTCTGTTGCACTCTCCCCATTCCTTCACTCTTAGTTCCCATATCCAAGTCATCATCTCAGGCTCTGTTTTGGAAGAACCCAAAACAACACAGCAAGGTTACAAAGAATCAAAAATACTGTCTCCATCTACTCCAGAGTTTCTCAGCTTGAGCACTGTTGACATTTTGGGCTGGATAATTCTTTGTTGTAGGAGCTATTCTGTTCACTGTAGGATGTTGAGCCACAGCCTGGTTTCTAACCACTAAAATGCCAGCAGCATCCCTTCCCATATTTGTGACAAACAAAAATGTCTCCTAACATTATCAAATGTCCCGTGAGAAGCAAAATTGCCTTCCACTGAGAAACACTGATCTAAGTCCTTAAACAGGCCAGAGTTAGCTATTCTCTAAGTCTGCACTAGCGGAAGCAAAAGCAGATACATTTGTGTATGATGGGGGCCAAGTACCAAAAACTAAATCAAAGTTCAGAAAGTAGCATTTCTACGTAGTGATAACAGAAATGAAACAACAACATTTTTATTTTGTGTATTCATTCTGACTAAACTGAATTAAATATTCAGCAGTCTATTTGCCTGCTAAATTACCAGTGCAAGTTTATTACATGGCATAAATTGTCCTCAATGATTTTACTTCTTCCTACCTCTACAGTTTTCTCTCTTAACACTGCACACCTGGTTCTCAATAAATGTTTAGCTTGCTGAATGAATAAGCCTGAACACAATCCCATCAAACATGGATATATACAAATGCTAAACCTGAAGGGAGAAAACAAACCCAGTCTTCCCATTCTGAGTGAGAACCTGAGCCAACAGCTCTCAGTCTGCTGGCCCAGAAACTTTTGCATTGTAACCTAATCTGGACCTTAGCCTTGGAAATTCTGCACTTAGGTGAAAAGCAAGTGACCACATATCCCGGGGTGCTTGGAACACTCCCAGTTAATGCCTATTGTTTTTGAAAAATTATTAATAGCCTCCCCTTTCATTTTCAAAAGTGTCCTTGTTCAGATAATAAATTATATGGTTACACATTATTAATAAGTGTCTCAGGGGCAGAAACAGTACACGTTCTCTGATAATGTTGTGCCCAGAATATTATAAACAAAGCTCTATACAAATGTAAGCTATTGTTGTAATTTTTATGCAATATCCTGGTATTAGTTTTACTTGTGGAAAAATAAAACCGATTGGAGGAGTTCCCTATCTCACTTGCAGCAGGAGGGCTAAGATCTGCTCAAAGCTAACATGTAAGGTCTCAGTTTCTTTCACTACAAAATGAGACGGCTGAATTAAGTTATCTCTAAGGTCCATTTCAACTGAAAAAAACAAAAACAAAAAAAACCTGCCATCCACATCTTCCTTTTTCCTACACAGCACTTGAAATTGCACAGCCTTTCTAGAGATATCACTTCCCTTCAAACTGCCTGATTCTTTCCCCAACCTTTTTGACATTTAGCCTGAAGGGCCTCCCTACACAGAGGGGAATCTTGACCACAGAACTGTATTCTAAGAACAGCTCTAAGTTTGAGATTTTGCACATTTTTGCCCTTCTTTGCTTTAAATTCAAGACCTATTTTTATGTCTGACATACTACACACCTATGAGTTTACTAAGATTCAACTCAGGGATGTTCAGCCTTGTCTGTGCCTTGACAATTTTTTCTCTTGCTATCATCCAGTTAAGAGTATATACCACTGTGGGCTGGGTGTGGTGGTTCATGCCTGTAATCCCAGCACGTTGGGAGGCCTAAGACATTTACTGAAAACATAAAGATTATATTATGTTGTCTTGAGGTTAGGAGTTTGAGACCAGCCTGGCCAACATGGTGAAACCCCGTCTCTACTAAAAATACAAAAATTAGCCAGGTGTGGTAGCATGCACCTGTAATCCCAGCTACTCAGGAGGCTGAGGCACGAGAATTGCTTGGACCTGGGAGGCAAAGGTTGCAGTGAGCCGAGATCATGCCACTATACTCCAGCCTAGATGACAGAGCAAGACTCCATCTCAAAAAAAAAAAAAAAAAAGTATACCACTTGTGGACTACAGCACTTTTCCAGGCTGGAGAATATGGTAACAGGCTATCGATTCTAGTAACTACTTCTATTTTCCTCTTCTTTGACACTTTCTTCCCTCTCATCCACTGTTTCTTCTTCTCACATGGCCCTTATGTCATTGAGGAAAACGATGTTATAAATTGAGTCTCGCTTAGGTATAAAATACTTAATATGCTATTTTCCCCCAAATGTTTATATTTTAAAAGAAAGTAAAAAAGAGCAAAATGCTTAATACTAGGAGACTTACTGAAAACATGAAGATTATAATATGTTGGCTCTATACATAGTAGGCTCTCAGTAAACACTAGTTGATATTCAAGTGAGGTCATAAAGAATGCAGGGAAATTTCTTCGGCAGAGGAAGGTGGACATTTCTCAGGCAGAAATTCCTCCAGCTTTATACATCTAAATATCTCAGCAGAACAAAAGAACATGGTGTGCTCACTAATAGTAATAAGTTCTGTAGAGCTTTAAGTTCAAGATGTGAGGAAAGGAAGGAAATGGCAGTGGAAAGAGCTGAAGAGGTCAGACAGAAGCCAGAGTTGAAAGTAGCTTTCACACCATGCTATGTCCCATGGAACAATTATAAGAATACAAGTTAGATGTGGAGTTCTGATTTAGTAAGATCACCATGGCATCTGTGTGCAGGGTATACTAAACACAGGAGACACTGTACCCATGACTTCTATCTAGAAGCCTAAAGCAGTTTTTTGGGGCCTATTAGGTTACACTGGGACCAATACACTTTTGTCAAGATGGCAAATAGAACTTGATTTGAGAAATATTTCAAAGATACACTCCATAGGATGTTATGACCAGTAGATATTGGGAGTATGTAAAGGTTATAGGAAGGGAAGAATAAAGGTTGAATGTGATTTTTTAAAATAAGAAAGTACATAGAAGATAAACCCAGCCACTGAGAAAAGTAATAAAGGAGATTGAAGCAGAGATTTGGAAAAAGTTTGATTTTTAAAACACTGAATTAGATTTAGGAGCTGTCCAGTTGTAGCTAGAAATAGAATCTGAAACTTGGAATAGAAATCAAAACTAGAGGCCAAGCACAGTGGCTCGTGCCTGTAATCCCAGCACTTTGGGAGGCTGAGGCAGGTGGATTGCTTGAGTTTAGAAGTTCAAGACCAGCCTGGGAAAAATGGTAAAATCCTGTCCATATGAAAAATACAAAAAAATTAGCCAGGTGTGGTGGCGTGTGCCTGTGGTCCTGGCTACTCTGGGGGTTAAGGTGGGAGGATCACTGGAGCCTGGGAGGCGGAGGCTGCAGTGAGCCGAGATCACGCCACTGCACTCCAATCTGGGTGACAGAACAAAACCCCATCTCATAAAATAAATACATAAGAATAATTTTAAAAAGAAATCAAAGCTTGAGGAATTAGACAGTAGCTGACAGCATGAGATCATCCACTGAGTATGCGGAGATGGTTAAGAGGACTTGAAGATGAAGCATTGGGGAACATTGACATTTAATAGACAAATCTGCATGGAAGAATTTCAAATAATTGATGTCAATAATCTATCCTCAAGGAGGTGGAGCTTAACTCCCCATTCCTGAAGTGTGGGATGCACATAGTGACATCCTTCCACATAAAGTATGAAATGGGGAAGGGGGAGAGAGAGGGAATTACTACAGTGGAAAACTCTGACAAACTCCCTGGCATGTTGCTCAAAAGTGCTTGCAGAACCAAAAATGTACAAGTGCTTTTATCAGTTTTTCATCCACTGTGTCCATAAAGTCTTGAAAAATGACTACTACTAAGTCTTTGGAAACACCTCCTCCCAGTATGCCAATGCAACTCCCTTCTTTCTAGCTACCAACACACCTGTAAACACAAACATACTCACACACTCACACCTTGTAGCTTAAAGAAAATTAATCAATATTTGATAAGACATACCCAGCAAGACCCTGTGTTAGTCCATTTTTGCACTGCTATAAAGAAATACTTTGGGCTCGGTAATTTATAAAGAAAAGGTTTAATTTGTCTCACAGTTCTGCAGACTGTAACAGAAGCATGCCACCGGCATCTGCCTCTGGTGAGGCCTCAGGAAGCTTACAATCACGGCAGAAGGTGAAGGGAGAGCAGGTGAAGTCATGTGCTGAGAGCAGGAGCAAGGGTGAGGGGAGATGCCACACTCTTTTAAATAACCAGATCTCCTGTGAACGCAGAGTTAGAACTCACTCATTTACCATGAAGATGTCACCAAGCTATTGATGAAGGATCCACCCTCATGATCCAAACATTTCTCACAAGGCCCCACCTGCAACATTTGGGATTACATTTCAACATGAGATTTGGAGGGGACAAGCATCCAAACTATACTAGACTCTAATCCTATTGCTCATTGATTTGTATTTTTAATGTGTATGCATATATGCATTTAAAAAATGAAGAAAGCAAGAACAACAACAACAAAAACAAAGCAAATAGCCAAGAAGACAAAACTACTATCTTATACCTTCCTATAAGAATAAATGATATAAATAGACACTTTAACCATGTCCACAATTCATCCTTCATAAATATTTGCTATGGTTTGAATGATGATGTTCTTTACAAAATTCTCATTGAGACTTCATCCCAATGCAACAGTATTAAGAGGTGTAGCCTCTGAGGGACAATTAAATCATGAGGGCAGAGCCCCCTCATGGGCTCAACATCTTTATAAAAGGGCTTGAGGTTGAAGAATGGGATCAACCATGAGCAGAGCCTTCATGGGATCAGCACCTTTATAAAAGGGCTTAAGGTTGAAGAATACACTGTCTTGCTCTTCTGCCATGTAAGGACACAGTGTTTGTTCCCTTTTTGTTCTTCAGCCCCTTTTGCCATGTGAGGACACCTAGGCAGCAAAAGCTATAAGGAATAGATTTTGATTTTATGTCTGTTGAATACATTTCAACCGACATAAAGCCTGCTGGCACTTTTATCTTGGACTTCACAGTCTCCAGAACTATAAGAAGTAAATTTCAGTCCTTTGTAAATTACCCAGTCTATAGTATTTTGTTATAGCAGTAAAAAGGACTAAGACAGTATTCTTTAAAAAAATATGTATTGAATGCCTACTGTGAACCACACACTATACTAGGAGCTGGAGATAACACAGTGAATAGAACAAATACCCTGTACCTTTGGAGTTTATATTTTATAATAAATAGAAACAGACAACAAACAAACAAATGTATACACATAAGAGGCCAAGTAGTGATCAGTGTATACAAGAAAACACTGCAGGTCGGGGGTTAGAAGGAGTACATCCAGTGGCCAGGGAAGGCTTTTGTGAGGAGGTGAAATTTAAGCAGAGACCTGGATAAACTGAAAGCTTAGCCATGTGGATATAGGATGAAATAACATTTTATTTTATTTTTATTTTTATTTTTAAGATGGAATTTAGCTCTTGTAGCGTAGGCTGGAGTGCAATGGTGTGATCTCGGCTCACTGCAACCTCCGCCTCCTGGGTTCAAGCTATTCTCCTGCCTCTGCCTCCCAAATAGATGGGATTACAGGCACGCACCACCATGTTGAGCAAATGTTTGCATTTTTAGAAGAGACCAGGTTTCACCATGTTGGCCATGCTGGTCTTGAACTCCTGACCTCAGGTGATCCACCTGCCTTGGCCTCCTAAAGTGCTGGGATTACAGGCATGAGCCACTACACTTGACCAAAAGAACATTTTAGAAAGAAGAAATAGCAAATTCAGAGTTCCACAGACGGGAGCATGTTTAGTACATGTGAGTGCCAGCAAAGAATAGAGAGAAGTGAGAAAAGGAAAGAGATAAAGAAGAACCAGATGGCGTAAGGCCTTACATGGTAAATGGCCCTTTAGAAACTTGCATTGATCCCCTCACCCATGGCCCCTAAATCAATGTTTGCACTGGGGAGGGGAGGAGGGATTCTGCCCTCCAGTTCTAACCATGCTTCCCCTTGGAAATATCCTTCACAGGATTTACATACACACACATTTACTTTCAAATGGAAATATCCTTCACAGGATTTACATACACACATATTTACTTTCCCTAACTCTGAGGAAATCTCAACTCTTTCATTCAATTGGCTGCTGAACACTACTGTGTGCCAGTTACATTCTGGAAATACAAAGAAGATGATAAGGAAGATAGTAAAACTGGAGCCCTGTCCCAGTACCACATGCAAAGCCTGACGTGGACTCTAAGACCCATTACCTAAATGCAAAAGCCAAAGCTGCAAAGCTAGTAGAAGAAACTGTAGAATGTCTATGACCTAAGGATGAGAACTACTTCTTAAACAAAATACAAAAGCACAAACCAAAAGGCAAAACATTGACTAATGAGGTTTCATCAAAGCTAAGCTTTTCAGTTCCACAAAGGATATTACGGACAAAATTAACAGAGCACTGACAGAGTAGGAGAAGATATTTATAATGCTGTACCCATTTTATTTTTTTTTTAAGTGAAAGCAAGTTTATTAAGAAAGTGAAGGAATAAAAGAATGGCTACTCCATAGAAAAAAAAAAAAGAAACTTGCATTGATGTTAACCCTCTGCAAAAAGGAGAGGCTTGAAATAAAGTAAAAACAATAGAGGAATAGAAGGAAGAAGAAGAGAGACAAAAATCACAAGATGACATGCAGATTTGCTTCTTTGTTGTTAGGGGGTACGCTATTTTAATTTCAAGAAGAAATTTGCTGAAGTCTCTCACTCTCCTAAAAAAAAAAATCTCTCAAGTCATCATGTTATCATTCTTTTTTTCTGCCACCATTCAAGTGATCTACATTTGCCCTCATTTCTCCTTCATTCTTCAATCCAGAAAAGTCTAGCTTCTGCTGCTATAATAACACTACATTTCTCACAAAGCCAGCAAAATAGTCCAATCTAACGGTCCATTTTTAGTTTTCATCCAACGGCATGAACTACCCTGCTTGGACTTCCTTAGTTGCTATAGCATCATTCTCCTGCTTTGTTTTGATTTTTTATCTCATTGTTCCTTTCACCCTCTTTTCTTGCTTCTTCTTCCCCTACCTACTCTTAAATGTTAGTACTGCTCAGAGTCTTATCCTGTAGATTCTCCTCTCTCTAAACATTCTCCCCAGCAAGTCTATGCATTTCTATTGCTTAAATCTTAACACTTTGTGAGGCCAAGGCAGGAGGATCACCTGAGATCAGGAGTTCGAGACCAGCCTGACCAACATGGTGAAACCCCATCTCTATTGAAAATACAAAATTAATCAGGTGTGGTGGCCCGTGCCTGTAATCCCAGCTACTTGGGAGGCTGAGGCAGGAGAATTGCTTGAACCCAGGAGGTGGAGGTTGCAATGAGCCGAGATTGCGCCATTGCACTCCAGCCTGGGCAACGAGAGCAAAAATCTCCGTCTCAAAAAATAAAAAAATAAATAAATAAACAAACTTTATAAACAAAACAAAACTAACAAACAAAAAGAACCAAACTTACATTTCAAACAACTCACTAGACATTCCAGTTGGGCAACCAACAGGTATCTCCTGTTTACCGCACCCTTCAAAAATCTATTAGCCCTATATTCCACAGTTGCTCAAAGTAGAAACCTCAAATCATCTCCATCATTCACTATAGCTAGTCATCTTATTCTCCAAATTTTGCCTCTAAGCATTTCTGATACCCCTCTTCCTCTCCATCCCTAATGTCACCATCTTACTTCTGACTCTCTTCATCTATCTTCATAATTACTTAAATGTTCTCCTGACTGGGTTCCTTCTCTATTCCACCTCCTTTCAACACAATCACATTGCTGTCTCAGAAATCTTTCTAGATCTTACCATGATTCTCTCATCTTATCCTAGTTTTCCATTTCATTTTTCTTCCCTAATCCAAGTACCACCACACTCTAAACCAAACTGTAGGCCCGCTTGAGCTTTAGTAGCCATTCCATGAACACAGTAGGCACTTTCAAACTTTTATCCATACTTTTTACCTGGAATGCAGTCTCCAATACTTTACTCATTCTATACATCCCACTCAAATCCCCCTACCTCTATAATCCGTCAACAACATCTACATGCATGTTCTATAGCTCCAGAAGGATTAATCTTTCTTTTCCACGTGCTTGCAGGAAACGTCCCATGTTACAATTGTAGCACTTATCCTATTTTATCATAATGTGCTTATTACATGACCTTCTGCCCAGCTAGAATGTGAATTCTGTAAGATCAGGAACACTATACTCTTCATTTTTATATCCAAACTACTTAACAGAGCAACATATTTAAAAAGCTGCTTAATAAATTATTCTCGAATTTAAAAAAAGAGACTGGGAAATGAGATGAAAATGGGGAAAGTCTCAAAGCAGAATCTGGAAACAGGAGAAATCAAGATGGCAAAGAGATTTGCAAAATAGGCAGAGAAAAATACCACAAAATATTAAAACTAAAACAAACCTTTATCTTTTTCTAATCATCTAATTTAATCGTATTAAAACCGGGATTCAGAGAGCTCAAGCAGCAAATAAGTAGAAGTGCTTGAACGCACTTCTCCATGTTTTGTCCACAGTTCTTAGAATCCACAGATACAGGCCAGGCACAGTGGCTCACACCTGTAATCCCAGCACTTTGGGAGGCGGAGGCGAGCAGATCATTTGAGCCCAGGAGTTCTGGGACAGCCTGGTCAACATGGCGAAACCCTATCTCTTAAAAAAAATACAAAAATTAGCCGGGCATATGTGGTCCCAGCTGCTGGGGTGGGGACAGGGGAGGCAGGGACTGAGGCAGGAGGATCACTTCAGCACGCCACTGCACTCCAGCCTGGGTGACAGTGAGATCTTGTCTCAAGCAAACAAACAAACAAAAAATCCACAGATATAAAGCACCTATGGATCTTCCTGCTCCTGTTCACCTCTACACTATGCCTGATATGCCTGAGACAGAAAAAAGTTGGGATAATTTTAATGTACCAGTTCATTTACAATATTTTTATTTTCCTCTTACATGACAATTTTGCTCCCCTGCATATACCATATTATATGGGTACTGGTATGGGTACTTCACAGTTCATGAAGCATTAACCTGTCATTTCACCGATTCTCATAGCAGTCTTTCAAGCCTTTGGTTTTACTTAGATATTTTTTCTTTCACTATTCCACTGCCTCCTATAACTATGAAAGGTCATTTACAATATCACTTAAGCAGAGAAAAATGCCATCTGTGCCTCTGTGGTTTAATATAGATGCACTGAAGACTGCATACTGGGGCACTGGGTTCTGATGCTGGCTTTGCCAACCTTGAGCTAAGTGTCACTTCACCTTCAGTGTCTCAGTTTAGGTATCTGGAAATCAGGGAGGCTTGACCAGATCGGTGGCTTCCAAACCTGTGTAGACATCAAAACTGTTTGGAGGCTCTAATAAATCTAATTATCTAGACTCTCTCCAGAATATCTCAGGGATGATGACCAGAAATCTATATTTTAAAAGCACTTAAGGTGATTCTGATGAGCAGTCAGGTCTGGAAATATACAAGCCAGATGATTTCTGAAGTTCCCAGCTGGCTCAAAAACTATTAATATATTTCTCTTTTGTAGTCATTGATATTTGTGCAAAGTCTTTAAACCCAGACACTGGGTTCCTCTATGTAGCACGGAGAAAGCAGAGTTGAGATGGTAAGATTAGCAAGACCTCAGGATTAATGGCTTTGTTTCTCTTCTAAGCCAACAGGTTTAGAGAGGTTTTCTTTTCATTATTTTCCAACAGCAGCTTCTTACTGAGTATATACCCAAAGGAATATAAATCATTCTATTATAAAGATACATGCACACTAATGTTCATTGCAGCACTATTCATAATAACAAAGACATGGAATCAACCCAAATGCCCATCAATGATAGACTGGATAAAGAAAATGTGGTACATATACACCATAGAATACTAGGAAGCCATAAAAAGGAATGAGATCAAGTCCTTTGCAGGGACATGGATGAAACTGGAAGCCATTATCCTTGGGAAACTAATGCAGGAAGAGAAAAACAAACACTGCATGTTCTCACTTAAAAGTGACAGATGAACAATAAGAACACATGGACACAAAGAGGGGAACAACACTTAGTGGGGCCTGTTGGGGGAGGTCAGGTGGGGGAGATCATTAGGGAAAAGAGCTGATGCATGCTGGGCTTAAGACCTAGGTGATGGGTTGTTAGGTGCAGCAAACCACCATGGCACATATTTACCTATGTAACAAAACTTCACATCCTGTACATGTACCCTAAAACTTAAAATACACACACACACAACTCACATGTTTTCTGTAAGAGTCTGACTGTTCTCAACAACATAAGGGTTTATTATTATTATTTTCATTTGCTAGTATTTCCTATTGGTCTCCAAGAGCCATCTAAAAATTACTGAAGACATTCAGTGTCTTGCATCTTCCTTAATAGATTACATAGGCTGGGTGCAGTGGCTCACACCTGTAATCCTAGCACTTTGGGAGGTTGAGTTGGGCAGATCACTTGAGGTCAGGAGTTCACGACCAGCCTGGCCAACATGGTGAAATCCTGTCTCCACTAAATATGCAAAAATTAGCTGGGCATGGTGGCCAGTGCCTGTAATCCTAGCTACTTGGGAGACTTAGGCAGGAGAATAGCTTGAACCCAGGAGGTGAAGGTTGCAGTGAGCCAAGATCGTGCCACTGCACTCCAGCCTGGGCAACAGAGTGAGACTCTGTCTCAAAAACAAACAAACAAAATAAAAAGATTAAATAAAAGGAAACAAGATTTGTAGTTTTTGACAAATTACTGTTGTTTTTATGGTACTAAGGAGAAAATAACAAAGAGAGAGACACTTCACCATTATAAGTTCAGAACCTTTAGTTTTATTATTTTCTATTTCTTTTTAGTTCAGGTAGAGATTTCCAACCTCTGGAAAGCCAAACAAATAGCCTAACTCAAAAAAAAAGTAATGTATAACTCACAAAATTAATTTATTACAAAGCTAACATTGAGGAGCATAGCATACATTAGAACTGTAGAACTTTAGAACTTTAAAGACTACCAAGAGTTACATAAATGCAATTAATCAATTATAATCTTTTATTTATTTCTTTAAGTCACTGATTATACAGTATAGGATTTGGCTTAAGACAAAGTCTCAATGTATGTCACTGGAGACTTCCCTAGATTCATATTGACCAATGACTTTCTAGGCTAGTGATTTAACCAACCATAAATCCACTCTGTATCTCCTTATCTGATTCACAATTATGTCATGAGAAATAGTCATATGTCTTTCTGAAATCATGATACTCAATATTCACTTATTTGCTGAATAAAAATTTGTTGAGCACTTACTATGAGTTAGGAACCTGAAAGGTGACTATGATAGCCTATACCTGTTTTGAATGGTCTAAAAGGGAAGACATAAATAATTTTGATAGTACAATTAGTGCAATCAAAACCAAAAATTTACAGGGTGTCAGGAATAACTTTATGACAAAGGAGATATTTAAGCTGAGTCTTGAAAAATAAGTAGGAGTTTGCCATGTGGCCAAAGGAGGGAAGAGCTTCCAAGCAATGAAAGCATCAAGGAATAAAGGTACTTGATGATAGATTGATGAAATTTTAAGTAGTTTGATATGACTTGGAGTGAGGAGCTTTAAAAAAGTGGTGGGAGACACATTGGGAGAGATAATATAAGGCAGGAGATGGCCAAGAATAGCTGGACAGCATTTTCACTACAGTTTTTTGTGTATTACACTCTGATATCTTCTTTCTCTGTCTGGCCTTTCTGGCCTTATCTTGAGAATGAGTTTAAAACCTCTAAAACATTAGCACATTCACTACAAAGAGTTTCTTCTTGGCCTTCCAGAAACACTTTATCACTTTTCACCCTCCAGTATTTTGGTCAAATTTTTTTTTATTATTATTAATTCCTCTAAATAATCAGGGTCCACTCTCTATACCCTATTTCTTTTTAATTCTACCTATCTCTCCCATTTCTCTGTACAAGTTCTTTAGTTTTCTCAAAAAGAATGTCAAAGCAGTGAAGATTCATTTTAGGTTTCTTATTGACTGCATTAGTATTCTAAAGACAATAAGTGCCAATTAGGTAGCTCTTGGTAGAGTTTTAGACATATATTCCATAATAGTTGCACTTTAGTACTTAATTAAAGTTTAGATTTTGATAGAATAAGAGATTGAGTAGAAAAATATCTTTTAATTCAGCTGATTGTATTTCTTAGGAGCCTAGCTGTTAAAATCTCAAGGTCCTATTATAGGTACCACCAGCCTTTGGTTATCTTTCATATGAATGGCATCATTTTAGAAGGAAATAGGTAGCCGTGGAAATGCTGGGATTTTACAAAACTAAAAACTATACACTAACACTAATTTTCCACTCAAAGTTCCAAAGCGCGCACACACACACACACACACCACACACACACACATACACACACACTTTGGTCCTGAACAAATTTGTTGCCATCTGCAGGACTCAAAAGCTGGCAGATCCAAGCATAAAGCATATTCCCTTCCTCACCCTCATATACACTCCACTAAAAATGACCAGTGCTCTTCTTTTACAAATTTGAACCATATAAACAAATTGAGGCTGTATGTGAGCTGCACTTAGCATGGCCGAGCAAGTTCTGTGTTCTAAAACTCTCCAGGGTTAGCTTGTGCCATTTTTCATGACACAGATTAGGACAACTGAGTGAGCTGGTCTAGTAGGGCAGTGATGGTAGGCCTGGACTCACTTTGCTTCTGACCTTTGTTTGATCTGGCCTGCTGCCTCCCTTATAATCATCTATTCGTTTATGTTTTTTCCTAATCCTCTTTTGTTGGGGCAACCAAAAAGTTGTAGCCCAGGGAATCTATAAAATTCAAATATACATTTCAAATAATGTTTCAATTTTTTAATTCAAAAGATAATCACTGTAGATAAAGGAGTTCTGGAATTTCTGATTTGAAAATAAGTAAATGTCTTGTTTGTTTCCTAGCACTCTGTCTCATAACAGGTCTCTGCTGCCAATAGAGAATGATCACATCAGAACCAAATCCATCTATCCTCAAGTAACAGACATTGGCAGACACTCTACATTCTGGGACTGTTTGTCAGTCTTTGGCTGGTAGTATTTAAATTCTGATTCAAACTGGCTGCTCCAGAGATAAGATTTACAATTCCACAATCATTCAGATGGGCTCTGATTCCTCTAATATAGACAGGCAAACAGATACACAGACAGGGAAAAGGAATAGAATGGTAGAGCAATGAGTGAGAAAGAGGGTTTAAAATTTAATGGAAACACACACACACAGACACACGCATGCACATATGCAGAGAGTACATGTATATATCTCTTCCATTTATTCAAGCCACCATAAGTTATCCAGGTTGCATTGTCTCAGAATGAGGTCACAGAGTAATATAGATTCTACAGCTGCAGCAGAAATTTAGTTTGACGGTTTTTTTCTTAAAAAACTATTTGTGGAATTTATCCCAATAAATATGACATATTTACAGGTAGAAATAGGCATGCAAATTTAAACTTTATAGCTCATATCATCTTAAATGTATAGAGTTTCACATCCTTTTTGTGTATTTTTTCATTAGAGTGATTTTTATTATGAATTATTGTTAGCATTATGATAATGCACATTTGGACAAATGCAGAGTATGCATGCCACAGTGCCTGCTTTGGAGTGCACTGATCCTGTATAAATTGGTTTAATGTTCAAGGGCAGCACATTATACTAAGAGATATTGGTCTCCTTCTCCATCAAGTACATTAATATCCTCCTCTTTGTATTAGGCCTTAGATGTTCAGCTGCTCTTCTATTTGTCACTGTCTTCTTTTGGAACTTCCTTAGGTGGGGGGGGGGGGAAGATAGCTAGTCAAAGTAACAGAATTTCTTTCTTTTTTTTCCAACTTTTAAGTTCCAGAGTACATGTGCAGGATGTGCAGGTTTGTTACACAGGTAAACGTGTGTCATGATGGTTTGCAGTACAGATCAACCCATACCCAAGCTATTAAAGCACAGCATCCATTAGCTATTCTTCCTGATGCTCTCCTTCCTCCCACCCCCCATAGGCTCCAGTGTAATCGAGTTTCAGTGGTATTAAATGAAAGGCCACTCTGTCTATAATGATACTATGCTTAAAAGTGAGAGATCCTAGGATCACTATGATCTCTTTACTGGTGTCTCACTTTGAACTATGTCACAGTGTGTTCCCAGGATATCTCACCAGTCATTTGGGTTAGGGTTAGGTCAAGACTCTTAGCCCTCTCTGTAAAAACATCCTTTCCCTAACTCCATACCTGAGTGTTAACTTTGCACCATCTCCCCCATTTTCACTAAGTACAATATAGTACTCCAGGTCTCTGCTTCAGGACCCTACCCTCTTTGAATTTGGGTCATTCTGTGCTTACTCTGCAACTGTTTCTTTGCCTTTAATTCCTGGCCTTACATGTCAAAAATTATGTCCTATATAACCCTAAAGTGTCCTTCCTTGGCAACCAAACCATCATGAAGTGACTTAAGAAACTTCTCCTTCCCTGGAATTAATTCTGTCTGAATTCTAGATGCAGACATCGGTCCTTCCATTTGTTTTTTCCGTATCCAATCAACTCCTGTGCATTCTGATTCTTTTGTCTGACTAAGCAGTCCCTAGTTTGCTAGTTAGTTCCTATGGCTAGTCAATGAACTCTAGATATGTCACGTCTTCTCATCTCTTATTCTGGGCCCAGTTTCTTAAATAACCATGTAGTCAGGATTCTACTGTTCCTCCTGCTGTTTGCCTACCTTTTCCCTTTTTCACATGACAGCTTCTCCAGATGCCTCCAACAGAATAATGAGTTCCCTTTCCTGTAACTGACTTACTCCCTGTTACGTACTGAGTGTTTGTATCCTCCCAAAATTTATGTTAAAAGCCTAAACTCTAATGTGATGGTATCTGGAGGTGGGGCCTTTGGGAGATAATTAGGTTCAGATGATATCATAAGGGTGGGGCACCTATGATGGGATTAGTGCCCTTAAAAGAAGAGGAAGAAACTGGAGCTCCTCTCTCTCTCTGAGCACACAAAAAGAAGATGTCATGTGAATGCACAGCAAGATGGTAGCCACCTACAAGCCTAGAGAAGAGACTTCAGAATGAAACCTATCTTGCTGGTACATTGATCTTGAACTTCCCAGCCTCCAGAGCTGTGAGAAATCAATTTCTGTTGTTTAAGCCACCCCATCTGTGGTATTGTTATGGGAGCATGAGCAGACCAAGACACTCCATTTAACCTCTCCATTAAGAAAACCCTGATGAATGCTTCCCTGCCTTACTGTGGTGGGCAAATTCTCCCTGACAATCATACCAACAGGCCTGCAGGACAATCACACAGAGAGGCCTGCATAGCACTTCAAATACATAGACAAATTTCCACGGAGCTGACTGAACATTGAGCAAACAGTTAAACCTAAGGAAATCAGTGCCCAGACATCAAAGCTAGAAATGAAACATATGGTAAGTGGGAGCCTTGTATGGGCTTCTCCCAAACCTGGAGCAAGCCAAAATAAGGAATGTAAGAGACAGTCTTACACTTGTAGGGCCGGCACCCATCTTGGGTCAACAAAATCTGACACGAGTCAAGGTAACAGAGGCAGCTGTTTGAATAGCTTTATTAGAGAGCCTAAGGCAGCTCTCTGGACCAAGCTGTAAAAGAGATAAGATAGAAATCATCACTCCAGTACTACAGTAGACAGGACTTGAAGGTCCTGGAGCTCTCACAGCTTATTTGGACTTAGCAAACTTTTTTTTTTTTCCTCTGACCTTCTAGTTGAAATGAAACTAGTTACCAATAGATTTAGGTGAATGCTACACTGCACGTAGGCACATAACCCCAACCTATATAAGCACCGAGAAAACTGTAACAGAGTTGGTCTGGTGGAATTATCTCCAGCCTTCTCCCTGTATCCGGTTACAGCAATAAACTCCCTTCTTTCCCAGTTTGTCTGCTTCTCATTATTGGGCCTTGAGAACACAGCCGGACCCAGCTTGGTTCTGGGAACATTACCACTATTAATTACCAGGTAGACTGATTCTCTGTCTAGGGTCTGTGTAGAAAAGGGGTGAAGGAGAGAAAACTTTCCAATATCATCTCATTACTTTCTCCGGGGCATTCTATTTGAACAGTTTTCTTTGCTTTAATGTATAAACCCTCCCATGGGAAGGTGTGTGGCATTTCATCACCCCCACAGTTCTGTCTTCCACTAATCCAACCCTTCAGAGGCCAGTTGGGCTCATCTTCTTCAAGGAATGTTCCCTGATGTTTCTTTGTGTTTTAATCTGTCCATTGTCTAAACCTCTGTGGCATTACTGCTTACAACAAATAACTTAGAAATGTATACAGCTCATACATTCTCTTTTCCTGTTGGAACTTCCCAGTAGTCCTGTGCTCTTGTCTGTAACACTGGAATTTTACTCTCAGTCAGCTGCTAATCTACCATGACCCCTCTATTACACTTTTCTTTCTTTATACCATGTATAAACACATATATTCTTACCATTTTACATTGCTGGCCCCTTTTTAAATTTACCAAAGTCATTTTAGGATCTAAGCATTTCTTCACTTTCCTCAGCACCTCGGTGACTTCAGCAAACTAGGAGAAACTTTTATACTGCCCCTTCAACTAGGCCGTTGATTTTGTTTTTACATAGCTTCTCCTTGAGAGAAATTAGTAGGATCAGTCTGGACCTCCCAAGGGCCCTTAATGTAGCCCCTGATTATCTCAGTTATTTTTCCCTTTTTGTTTTTGGAAGAGTAAGAATGTGGGAACAAAAAATAGCAAGGGTTCTCTGGAGTGCATTGTGCCTACCCAGAAGTAAGAAAACAAAGAAAGGAAGGATCAGTGAGCCAAATACCTCTCATACCATTGTCTGTGTACCCTTTCTAGAGCTGGCGCTGAGGGTAAACCAGCACTCACTATTCCCAGGCCTAACATTCTGAAATGTAAATGCTTCCCCCTGAACATTTGGGTTTGGGTTTACCTAGTCTTCAGGAGCAGCACTACTTTTCTTAATTAGCTTTGGGAAGACTAGATGGAAAATCATTCTTCATTTTCAATGTTTATTTTGTTTTGTAACATCATTT
This sequence comes from Pongo abelii, assembly GCF_028885655.2. Taxonomy (NCBI): domain Eukaryota; kingdom Metazoa; phylum Chordata; class Mammalia; order Primates; family Hominidae; genus Pongo; species Pongo abelii. The sequence goes on from NC_071989.2 coordinate 33,799,510, forward strand.
TACTGGGTTCCAACCTAGTAAGTTGGGGACAGAGAGGAAGAATCTCTCCTCTTGAATTTTAGTCCTGCATGTGCCAAATCACACAATAAAATACACACATAAAACACAACAGATGTCCATAAAATATTCATTTGTTAAACAAATACTTTCCATGCATGCAAAGAGAGGGCCATGCTAATCAGAGAGAGCATGCTCTTGCATAAAACCAGTGAATGCCCATTACCATGCTTGAGAAATCTCAATATCAACTAATGTGCACTTAACACCTTAGCCATCCATTTCCAAAGTATCTACTTTATCAAATATGTACTTAACAGTAGGAGAGTTACTACGAGTCATAAAAATATATACATAGGATAGGATCCCGTATCCTCAGAAACATTATAAAGAAGCTTTACAATCTCATAGAGATGTGAGTGATACATGCACTGTACTATGGGGGAATTTTGTTTGACGAAATGATTATCAAGGGTAAAATTTCCAGGCAGAAACAAAGGTATGTTAAGATCTTCTATACTGCTCTCCCAGGTATGAACTACATACTGCTGAGAAGGGGAGCAGAGACATGATAAACCTAAGGATGCTTTATATTTAGTTTTCAAATGCATGGAATAGAGGATTCCTGTTCCCACTTCTGCTTGCCTTTAGTCAATGTGAAATTGCACTCCCAAAGCTTGTATCAATTTATCAAGAGAGGAAGGTAAGAAAAACTTATGAAGTGCCTAAAGAAAGCTGGTTGGGAAATCAACATTAACAGATGATTCGCTACCCATGGTTTGCATTTTTATGACACTCTACAATTCACATGCATGATTGGTCCTCCTAACAACCCTTCAAGGTGGACAATACAGGTATTATCCAGTTTTACAGATAAAGGAAATTAAAGGTCAAAGAGATTATCTGACTTGTCCAAGAGCCTGAATGTATCCTTTGTGGTCCTGGCAGAAAATAGATGGCACATCTCAAGGATTTGACTGAAAATAATTGAAGAGTAAAGCTAAGGGGGCCAAAGAAAAAAAAAACAAGATGGTAAAGCACTCAGGGACTAAAAGCAGGAAGCAGGACTACACGCTGAGGCCTGAAGAAGAGGAAACAATGTTCCCGGAGCCTGGTGAGAGCTGCCACCTTGAGAGGAGCTGTGTGGCAGGAGCTGTGGCCTCGGACAGTGAACACAGGTACTGCCAGAATTGTGACAAAGCAGGCATAAAGCCAGCGAAGAAATACTCTGATCCTGCCCTCTTGTCACCTTCCAGTCCCCTGCCAGTACCTCCAATGTGCCAAAATAAAGCAGAAGCCAGAGAGTAAGGATCTCAGATGAGGCAACCAAAAGAGGTCAGCTTCCCGGGCACAGAACTGGTCAAAACAGGGTGGAATGAATCTGACGGATATGGTGGACATAGAGGGGAGCAGCATGCCAAGCAGACATATCTACTTTCCTGTCTACAAATCCCATGCTCTTTTCCCTACAGGCACTACTGAGATACAGAGTAAACTACCATCGTTTGAAAAAACTAGGAAGGAGACTTCAGTCTTATTGAGATATGTATTTCTGCGGGTTAGGCTGAAGCCTCTGCATGTCCCGATGCCTGATGGAGATGGAGGAATCCTTTCTACCTGGACAGAAGTCACACTATGTAGCCTGTCCTCTTTAGGACATAAGTACATTTTCATTTCTTCAAAACTGATGCAACCCCCAGAGGGAAAATATATGATTAAGTTTTGGCATAATGCTAAGCTCTACAAAAACAAAAATTGAAAAAGATGATGGCAGATGGGTTAGGTGTTGTATATGACAAACTACCAGAAAAAAAAAAAAGTTATGCTTTCATAGGACAAGCAGTCTTACAGGTAGTACACATTTTTTCCTGGGAAGGACTTAAAATGAAATGATAGAGAATGTGGTAGTCATTAAGCCTACTTCACATATTAATCAAGCAAAATAACCCTTTTTTCAAGAGTGCAGAAACAGATTTGAAACTCAACACTTTCAGTCCTGTTGGCATCCACTGTACAATTGTATTCACTCTGTTCATCTTCTGCTCAAGTGCCTGCTTATCTCTTCCATTCTGGTTCTCAGGTGTCTAAAAATTCCTTAAGTTCAGCACAGTCCTTTCCAAGTATTAGTAGAAAGACAACTACAAAGTATAAAAAAAAAAAAAATCCTGAGACTGTATTACCTTAATATGAATACAGTTTATCAAACTACTTTCCTGCTTTAATTAGAGAACGTTACACTACAGAAAGAAAACACAAGAAATACTTTCAACAACAACAAAAAAGTAATGAAAACACCGTAAGCATTTGAAAAGAAAATAGAGAAAAGAAACTCTAGAGTTGAAAAGGTTGCAGAATGTGGTGGCGGAGGCCGTGGACACCTGTGGAGGACAAACTTTCTCACTTATTTGCCCTGGGCAGGCCCTAGACAGCCTCTCATTGTGGCGGTGGAGTCCTTTTGTGACCTTGTGACCGGTCCTAGGTGCTTTTACTCAGCAGACTAGTATTTGTGACTGTACTGAAAGCTAAGCAAACTGTCACCGAGTGTTTCACCTTCCCCACAAAGCACTCTGGCTTTTATTCCTTAAAGAAATCAATCCAGTTTCCTTTAGATAGATTTCCTCTAAGCTGAAACTAACTACACTTCCTTCCACTGCTTAAACTAGGGCCCCGGCTTATCCACTGCCACTTCCAAGTGTTTGTTTTCTTTTTCCCCAGAACAATGACAACTGTAGCGAATTCTAGATAGTGAGCCCAATACCTGAAATACCCTTTATCAATTACACTATTTGGCAGGCTCCAAAAGAGTGACAAATACAATCTTTCCTTTAGAAGAAATTTAAAGAAAAAAGAATATCAAGGGTATCTAATGAAAATAATTAAATAAGCAAAACTGTTCAATTGTATAGTGATGCAGATACAATAATATGATCAACCTTCTGTGACCTGTTTGCCAATTAGGGCAGAGTCGCGAAGCCTGAAATAGTAGAGGGAAATGGTCAACATCCTTACAACTAAGCTGATTTTTTGTTTTGTTTTCCAACTAATGTGTTTTTAAGTAAACCAGAGTATCACACAGGGTACTTGGCTAAAGCCTGAAGGTGGCTAAAGCCTCAGGGGGAAAGGGCTTTTCACCCTGGCTTTTCTTCTGCTCATGGTGTGCATGAGAAAATACTATTCTCAACCTAGCCATCATTCAGATGGAACTCCTGGGTCAGGTATTTTAACCCAGTGAAGATGTTTGTGAAAAGGCCGTCATTATACATTTTGACTAAGGATGACCTAATTTGGTACAGCCCAATTTATCATCCCACAGTGTTCTTCAATTATGCAACATTCCCTCTGTGTAAGCTCCTATCTAAAAGAATTTGACGGTCATGAGATACTAAATGTTGACGGCAAGAACTCTCTTAAAACAATGTTTTTCAATTTTAAGAAATTATATAGTCATAGTACAGAAAATTCCATGCCTACTCATTAATAAGTATCTTAAATGTTTCCAATCTGCATTCATTCATTCTATTAGGCACTCAATACAACCTGTTAACTTGTTTTTTAGATTTCTATTTTCTACCAATTAAATAACTCACAGGTGCCAGGCATTGTGTTAGGTATAGATAGTCTCATGTATTTTCTCCTAAATTCATTACAGCAATCCTGAGTTAGATATCACCTTCAAGAGACCTTGCTGTGGACACGGGGGATTATTATTACTAAGATGCAGGCCTTGTGCTACACAAATACATCAGAATTAGATTTTTAAAGATATCCAATTCTTAGCATTATTTAAAAATTTCTTTGCAAATTTTTGACCAAATAGTTCCTCACCATTGTACCATTTTTTACTCTATTTCAAAAAATCACATTCCTGTGGTATCAACACATGGTAAGCAGATCCACTCTAGAGCACACTTATTCCTGCTGAAAATCTTGTAAATGCATACTCTTGGTCACAAGATTAAAATGCATTAAATGACTTGGCCCAAATTCAACACTTATAATAAAAACAGTTTGATATACACAGTCCAGTGATACTGAGACTCTTATGCCACTTTTATATATAATGACCACTTTTCAATTTAACGTGCTAGTGTGCTCCATCAACCTCAGAAAAGTGAAATGTATCAGTATTTTGTCGGCCCTTCCAAGGCAAGTGTAAGGGCTATAAATGAGCAGACCTGAAACACAGGGTCTAAGATGTTTGAAGGTTAGTGGGAGAAGGGTTCTCAGGAGCATTTTGCAGGCAAAAATGTGAATAACTAAATGAAACAACAGAGATATATAATGCTAATATATTCATAGCCATAGATGAAATTAACTGGCAGAAGCTAAAATGCATCACAGTGGTATCACTGCCAGTATTATCCTCAAGATTTTATCTTCCTTCAACCTTCATTCTACAGGGATCAGATTAAATCAGCCACAGTGGAAGTTCAATTTAACTCAATAGCATTGCTGAATAAATTTGATTACTCACCTCTTTATCTTTTGATACCTGGACCATACTATTACCTGGGCCTCAGTCATCTTTTATTTAAATTAGAGGAGATTCTGTTTTGGTTTTCAGAAAGTTTAAGACAACTCATCCAGGTTAAGTCCTCTTAAGAGAATATTGCTTCATTTTAAGATAATTTTTCCACCCTAAAAAAAGACTCTCCAGGCAATGGAGATTTCTGCCTCCTCTTCAGATCTACACTTTATGTCTTTGTAGATCTGGCATGTTTCCATGAATCCCTTTAAATGAAGTGTGATTTTTAAACATTTTGGTTCAGACTTGGGGTAGAACATACGCTACTCACACATAAAAGAACGAATTAAATTTTAGCCCAGGATACTTGTGGATATAAGGCCTACAGATTCTGGCAATGCCAGCTAGGTATATTCTTTAGTGTCTCTTTAAATCTTTCTTAATGTATAAATGACATTTAAAAGCCCCTTTTTCATTGCAGTTGGCAGAGTACCTAAGACCGTAACAAGTTGCTTCCCCAGTAAATGTCATTTTCCCTTAACCACAGGGCTATAATTTAAAACCATAGTTTTTTTTTTTTTTAAAGGGAGGTGAAAAAAAAAAAAACATTCTGGGAATGAAGCCTAGAATTTCCCATCTATGAAAAATGGGAGTTGTTGCAGAGTGGGAGACTGGCTAGAGGCCAAGAGCCTAGAGTTACTGACTTCAAAATGGTTTTTCAGACCAATATATCAGAGGGAGGAGTTCTATGTCTACACTAGCCATGGCAACTTATAAGGAGAGGAAAACAGAAGGCAGGTGGCAAGAGCTTGGTGCAGTGCAATAGTTAAACATACACACTTTGGAGCCAGAAACCAGGTTGAAATCCAAGTTCTACCACTTGCTTATTTTGTGACCTTAGACAACTTAGTTTAAGTTTCCCTGTTGTAAAATAGAGGTAATGATAGCACCAGTGAATTAGTTTTCTATTGCTGCATGGCAACTGCCACAAACTTAGCAGTCTCTGTGGATACAAACTTAGTGACTTTAAAACAACACAAATGTATTCCCATAGTTTCTGCAGGTCAAAGCCAGTCACATTTTAGTGCATATATATGTATATGCCCAGGGTTTCACAGGCTGAAATCAAGGAATTGGCTGGGTGCATGCTCATCTGGAGACTTGACTAAGGAAAGATTCACTGCTAAGCTCTTTTGGGTCATTTCCTTGTGATTGTATGACTGAGGTTTCTGATTTCTTGTTGACTGCCAATGGAGGGGTCATTTTCAACTCCTAGAAGCTGCCTGCTATACCTGACATGTGTCTCTCTCCACAACACAGAAGTCTGCTACATCAAGGCCAGCAGGAGAGTCCCTCTTAGACTATGAATTTCTTCTTTCTCTTTCTTTCTTTTTTTTTTTTTTTTTGAGATGGAGTCTTGCTCCATCACCAGGCTGGAGTGCAGTGGCGCAATCTCAGCTCACTGCAACCTCCACCTCCCAGGTTCAAGAGATTCCCCTGCCTCAGCCTCCCGGGTAGCTGGGACTATGGGTGCCCGCCACCACGCCCGACTAATTTTT